>NC_069499.1:550194416-550334416 GCF_027579735.1 Bombina bombina
AACAATCCAAAAAGCCCACTCCTGCTCCTAGGACAGCATGAAGGGGCGGCCCCCGATCCGGGACTGGATCTAGTAGGGGGCAGACTCTCATTCTTTGCTGAGGCTTGGGCAAGAAATGTTCAGGATCCCCGGGCACTAGAAATAGTGACTCACGGTTATCTATTGGAATTCAAGGACTTTCTCCCAGGGGGAGATTTCATCTTTCAAAGTTATCTGCAAACCAGATAAAAAGAGAGGCGTTCTTACGCTGTGTAAAAGACCTTTCTACTATGGGAGTAATTTGTACAGTTCCAAAATTGGAACAGGGACAGGGGTTTTACTCAAACCTATTTGTGGTTCCCAAAAAGGAGGGAACGTTCAGACCCATTTTAGATCTCAAGTGTCTAAACAAATTTCTAAGAGTTCCATCATTCAAGATGGAGACAATACGAACAATTTTACCAATGATCCAGGAGGGTCAATATATGACTACCGTGGACTTGAAGGATGCTTACCTTCATATTCCTATCTACAAGGATCATCATCAGTTTCTAAGGTTTGCCTTTCTGGACAAACATTATCAATTCGTGGCTCTTCCCTTCAGATTGGCCACAGCACCCAGAATCTTCACAAAGGTTCTAGGGTCTCTTTTGGCGGTTCTCAGACTGCGAGGAATAGCGGTGGCGCCTTATCTGGACGACATTCTGATTCAGATGTCAACATATCATCTGACAAAATCTCACACGGACACAGTGTTTTCTTTTCCGAGAACTCATGGCTGGAAGGTGAACATAGAGAAGAGTTCACTTGTCCCACAGACAAGGGTTCCTTTCTTGGGAACTCTGATAGACTCGGTAGCCATGAAAATATTTCTGATGAAGGTCAGAAAATCAAGATTCTAAATACTTGCCGAGCACTTGAGTCCATTCCTTGGCCATTAGTGGCTCAGTGTATGGAAGTTATTGGATTAATGGTAGCGGCAATGGACATCGTTCCGTTTGCTCGCTTTCATCTCAGACCACTGCAACTGTGCATGCTCGGACAGTGGAATGGGGATTATGTGGATAAATCCTCAGATAAATCTGGATCAAGAGACCAGAAATTCTCTTCTTTGGTGGTTGTCACCGGATCATCTGTCCCAAGGGACTTGTTTCCGCAGACCCTCGTGAGTAATAGTGACAACAGATGCCAGCCTTCTTGGCTGGGGTGCAGTTTGGAACTCCCTGAAGGTTCAGGGTGTTTGGACTCAAGTGGAGTCTCTTCTTCCAATCAATATTCTGGAACTGAGAGCAATATTCAATGCGCTTCAGGCATGGCCTCAGTTGGCTTCGGACAAATTCATCAGATTCCAGTCGGACAACATCACGACTGTGGCATATGTCAATCATCAAGGGGGAACAAGGAGTTCCTTAGCAATGATAGAGGTATCCAAGATAATCAGTTGGGCAGAGGCCCACTCTTGTCATCTGTCAGCGATCTACATCCCAGGAGTAGAGAACTGGGAAGCAGATTTTCTAAATCGACAGACTTTTCATCCAGGGGAGTGGGAACTTCACCCGGAGGTATTTGCCTCATTGATTCTCAGATGGGGCAGACTGGAATTGGATTTGATGGCATCCCGACAGAATGCCAAGCTTCCAAGATACGGATCCCGGTCAAGGGATCCTCACGCCAAACTGATAGATGCCTTGGCAGTGCCTTGTTTGTTCAGCCTAGCTTATCTTATGTGTTTCCGCCATTTCCTCTCCTCCCACACGTGATTGCTCGAATCAAACAGGAGAGAGCTTCAGTGATCCTGATAGCGCCTGCGTGGCCACGCAGGACTTGGTATGCGGATCTAGTGGACATGTCCTCTCTGCCACCGTGGAAACTTCCATTGAGACAGGACCTTCTCGTTCAAGGTCCTTTCCAACATCCAAATCTAATTTCTCTGCAGCTGACTGCGTGGAGATTGAACGCTTGATTTTATCTAAGCGAGGATTCTCTGATTCAGTTATCAATACTTTGATACAGGCTAGAAAGCCTGTTACTAGAAAAATCTATCATAAGATATGGTGTAAATATCTTTATTGGTGTGAATCCAAGGGTTACTCATGGAGTAAAGTTAGGATTCCTAGGATTCTGTCTTTTCTCCTAGAAGGATTGGAGAAAGGGTTATCAGCGAGTTCCTTAAAGGGACAAATTTCAGCTTTGTCAATTCTGTTTCACAAACATTTGGCAAATGTACCAGATGTTCAGTCTTTTTGTCAGGCTCTATCTAGGATTAAGCCTGTATTTTGACCTATTACTCCTCCCTGGAGTTTGAATTTAGTTCTTCGAGTTCTTCAAGGGGTTCCGTTTGAACCTATACATTCCATAGATATTAAACTGTTATCTTGGAAAGTTTTGTTTTTGGTTGCTATTTCTTCTGCTCAAAGAGTTTGAGCTTTCAGCGTTAGTGTGATTCACCTTATCTCATATTTCATTCTGATAAGGTGGTTTTACGTACCAAACCTGGTTTTCTTCCTAAGGTTGTTTCGAATAAGAATATTAATCAGGAGATTGTTGTTTCTTCCTTGTGTCCTAATCCTTCTTCTAAGAAGGAGCGTATGTTACATATCTTGGACGTGGTCCGTGCCTTAAAGTTTTACTTACAGGCAACTAAGGATTTCCGTCAATCATCTTCATTATTCATTGTTTATTCCGGAAAGCGTAGGGGTCAGAAAGCTACGGCTACCTCTCTTTCTTTTTGGCTGAGAAGAATCATCTGCCTGGCATATGAGACTGCTGGACAGCAGCCTCCTGAAATAATTACGGCTCATTCTACTAGGGCTGTGGCTTCCACATGGGTTCTTAAAAATGATGCATCTGTTGAACAGATTTGTAAGGCTGCGACTTGGTCGTCCCTTCACACTTTTTCCAAATTTTTACAAATTTGATATTTTTGCTTCTTCTGAGGCTATCTTTGGGAGAAAGGTTCTTCAAGCAGTGGTGCCTTCCGTTTAGGTTCCTGTCTTGTCCCTCCCTTTCATCCGTGTCCTATTGCTTTGGTATTGGTTTCCCACAAGTAAGGATGAAATCCGTGGACTCGTCATATCGTAAAAGAAAGTAATTTATCAGGTAAGCATAAATTTAGTTTTCTTGTCCTCTCAAAATGCTAGACCTCTGTGACCTGTAACTGATAGCACTGTAGATAACATCACAAGGTAGCTGTGTTGTTCAAGCAATAGCTATAACTTTCTATGGGATCAGCTATTACAAAATAACAAAAGTTATAGAATACTTTCTTTATCGCATGCCTGTATACCATGGTTACCCTTGGCCCTCCTCTTGTAGTACATTCTACAATCAGTTGTACATAGGCTTTAGCAGCCATTCAACTGTTTTTATGTCCATACAACTCTGCAAAGGATCAAAAAGAAATTATCTATACTCTAATCCTAACCTCTACAGTCCTAAACCCCAACAACACAAAAGACCAGTTTTACCCTAACCATTGCTCATCTGTCCCCAAAAAATAAAACTCCAACCCCTCAACCCTATCAATGCCTATCCCACTATTTACACTGTCCTGAACATTAAATGGACATTCCACCCAAAATTGGAATCCACATGGATGCATTTTAGTTTTGAATAGAAGCATTTTTGTTTCAAGAGTGTATTTAAGTATGCGCCGTGCACCAGCATGTTAAACACAGCACTTGGCCAGAGAGCCTAAGGTGCTTGTTCCGTCTAATAATGACTCAATATGATATGATGCAAGCCTCTCTGGTGCTCTGAATAGCTGCAGTATTAAAATGCTGGTGCACTGAGAATATCTAGTTATGCTTTCACATGCACGTGCAGAGAAAAATGTTAACACTAATAGCTTTTACAAGAAGCATTTTTGTCAATAAGTGTTTACTGAAAATATGTGTAATTCATTTATGTGCATTTAAATTTTGACCGGAATGTATCAATTTTCTCAGATTTAATTCTTTGTTAAAAATCTACCTTCCGATATGATGGAAGGACTATGTACAGATTGATGATTCTTTATAACGACCAACTACGGACCTGCGTGTCCACATATTCCTCTTTTGTGTCTACTAGAATAGGGGACCTGCATGTCCCCACCTCTTACCATAATTTATCCACTGTTATGATTGATGATTTTGTTTGAACTTTGAAACTTAATAAAATTTTGACCGGCATGTCCCTTAAACCCACCACTAAAAATACTGTAAATGCACTGCCCTGAAGCCCCACTACAATCAACTCAAACTGCGCTTATCCCACACTGCTCTGTAATGAGGCTCCCACAACTCTCCCTAATCAGCGACGACCTCCACCACAATATGTCCTAACCACACTGTCCCGATACCTCCTGCATCACAATTAACCCAAACCGCAACTACCCCATAGCTATTACCTATAATGATCCACTAAAATCTACTGACACATGTAATCATAATTCCTCCTTAAAGGGACAGTTCAAAAAATTTTCTCCCATTTAATTTGTTCCTGTGATCTATTTTACACCTGCTGGAGTGTATTACATTGTTTACAAGTAGCTCCTTTACCCCTATTTTGGCCTTTGAAATAGTTGATTTAGCTTGTGGTTTCCCAACCTATACTGTAAGTGTTGATACTGGGGTCTCAGCTATTTAATAGCCTAAGTAAACACAGACAGCAGAAGAAATTAAACTCACAGTGGGGTGCAGGATAGTTAAGTAATAAAATGATAGTGTTCCATTGTTCTCTCTATGTATTGAGCTTTAGTTTTCCAGACAAATATAAGATAAGGAAGCAAGTGAGTGTACACTAAGTGATAATATAATGAGATATGATATTACCTGAAGCTTAACCCATTGTAATAGGCTGTGGTTTAAAAGCACACAAACAGCTACTTCATATACACAAATAAACCTGAAAATACAATTTCTTTCCTAAGATATGGTGAGTCCACGGAATCATCAATTACTAGTGGGAATATCACTCCTGGCCAGCAGGAGGAGGCAAAGAGCACCACAACAAAGCTGCTATATATGTCACTTCCCTTACCCATAAGCCCCAGTCATTCTCTTTGCCTGCGGTGCAAGGAGGAGGTGAAGTTTTGGTGTCTGATCTACAATAAAGATTTTTTTATTTTAAAGCAGAGTAGGTTTGCTCTGATCTTTCTAAAGGGTCTAGCTTTAGCACATGTCAGTCTCTTCAGTAGGGCAATGGTGGCTTTTAAGCAATTAGGAACTTGTGGGGTACAATCCTCACTGCGTTTTCCCAAAACATTTTGCTGCCCTATTTAGATAGCCTGAGTAAGTTTATTTAGTCTTTCTGTATTTCCATGTAGGTCCATGTGAGGGATGGCATCCTCTCAAACCAGGTGAGCTTTCCTGCTGCCAGACAGATACATATTGAGGTAAGTGACAGTTTTATTTTTCTTTGTAGCAGGGAAAAAAATGGCATTTATTCAGCTGAAACGCTGCAGGGGGACGTTTTTTATTATTCTTGTCAGGGTGCAGGTTTTTATGGCAGTTTTTGCAGGCACTGTTAGTGGAGGATTTATTTATTTTATTAATGGCTCAGTGAGGATCCGTTTTTAGTAACAGATTATGTACTTTTTTTTAGGGGGTTTTATTGTTTGTTTTTAAGCATGTTTTTCAAGAAAGTTGTTTTAATTATTTTTTTTTTTTTTAAATTGCTTTTTTGTCAGCTGTAGGACTGCCCCTTTTAGGGAGGTTCTGATTCTGTGATGTCAGAGGTTTTTTTGGTGCTTTTTTTCACTTCCTGTAAGAGTGAGGTGCCCATATTTCAAATGGCTCTGCTGTTTAGAAGGCTTCTTGCTGTTTTTGCTTCTCTGGAATCCGGATTGTAAATGGGATTGTTTTTTTCCTCAGTTTGCTGCGGGTTGCAGGACATGAAGGGCACCTCAGTAATTCTGCTGAGGTGTAGAGTGTTGCCTGGGGTATGTTTTCTTGATTTGGTAAATTTAAAGGGAACATTTATTTAAGAACGTTTTTTTTGGTTCTGTATTATATCCTTTATTAAAAATAAAAAGTTAGATTTTTTTTTTGTATTTGCTTCTTTTTGTATTATAGATCAGAAGGCTGTGCAAGATGTTACCTGTACCTTATGTTTTGATACCCAGGTGGAACCCCAAGTAGCTTTTTGTTCATGTATTGAAAGAACTTTAGCTTATAGAAATAGACTTTTTGACCCTGAGCCATCATTAGCTAAGGGCAGACGGATGCTGTTCAGGAGCCTTCTGTTTCAGATGTGCCGCAGCTTTCTCCTAAAGCGTCCCAATCCTATTCATCTGCACATGCAGTCCCCTTCGTTTTCTCTCATGCTCCGTCTGGAGTTATTTTGCAAGATATTACTGCCCAGGTATCTTCTGCGGTATCTGAGGCACTGTCTGCTTTTCCCATGCTGCAGGGAAAACGCAAAAGGAAATTTAAAGAAACAGTAAGTAAGGTTTCTGATCCTGAAGTGGCTAATCAAAGTATTTCCTCTCAGAAGTCTGAGGATGAAGATTCTTCGGGTGCATTTGAGGGTGAAATTTCAGATTCAGGCAGTATAATTCCTTCTTCTGATGGTGAAGTTGTGTGGAAGGCTTGCTCAACTAAGAATTGGTTTAAACATTTATTTTTTCTGTACCTCTGATTTCACAAATGCTATTTAATGAACAGATTGGTTTGAACTTCATGTCTCCAAGGATGTTGCTGTTAAGGCACTGTCACAGCTTTCTCCTTTTATGTCCCAAGCCTATTTGGCATCACATGCAGTGCCCTGTGGTTCCTCTCAATCTCCTGGAGGAGTGTATTTGCTTACAGAAGTTGCAAGCTCAGGTATCTTCTGCGGTATCTATGGCTTGGTCTGTTTTCCTTTACTTCAGGGAAAAGGCAATAGGACATTTTAAGTCTCAGATAAGAGGGTTTGTGCTTCACATGCTGCTACGCAGGTTTGTTTTCTTCCAAGTTAGTGAGGATTCACCAGTAGTTTCTGAGGCTGAAATCTCAGATCTGGACAGTATAATTTCTTCACCTGTTACTGAAGTGGTATCCTTTAGTTGTTTGCTTCAAAGCCTCTTATATTGTCAGGAGGTCTTGGCTTACTTGATGACACCGATCTCTATTGTTGTCTTTCCTTTGGATTTTTGTGAACCTTATCAGTTCTATATTTTTCTTTCCTCTCTGGAAGGCTTCTAGACGTGCTGTGAGATGTTCACAGGATTGTTATAGAGAATCTGGGGATATTTCTCCCTGTCTCATGTCCTTTTTAGGATTTCCTGTCGCTATTTCTCTTGATATGCACGGTGTCTTTAGTAGAAGGGAACTTTCTACTTTTAATCAGAGAACTTAGATCTCTGCGGAGGTAATCTAGTTTTCTTTCTAACATAGGTAAGAAGCTGGAGGTTTAATTGTTCATTTAGAGCAATGTCTTGTCTTATTAGACTTGCTGTACTAGCCGCCGGGCATTGTGGCTGAAATTTATGGTCAGTTGAGAAGCCTACCTGTGGTTTAGTGGTACAACCTAGGCTTTATAGTTCTGCAGTTGCAGATTAAATTCTTTCTGTTTCCTCCAAATACACGCTTCTAGTGTCTCCTTTTTAAGGGTGAGACTTTGTTTGGGTCATGCCTTTTCAAGTCCAATCTAAGTTTTCCTCCCAGGGGTAGATTTCTCTTTCTAGAGTATCTGCAATCCAAGTAGGATGAGAGGCATTCCTTAAACTGGATTCAGGGTCTTCATCTCTGGGAGTGACAGTTCCAGTCCCAGTTTGGGAACGGGATATAGGGATTTACCTCATAGATTTCAGATTCTGTCCTTCAAAGTAGTATCCTTTCTCCTTTGGTTCTAGTGGGCCTGTTCATAACGAACTTAGACCTGAGAGATTTATTGTTTCCTTATTCTGAATCTTCTCTAGTTTTCTTAGTTTGCGCCATTCCAGTCAGACCTTTAGGTCTTGGGATATTGCAAGTGTGTTTTTCTGGACAATATATAGTTCAGGTATCATCCTGACTTCGAGCTAACTCTCTTTTAAGAGATCTTGTCCAATCTTCTTTTCCGGGGATGGGAAATTAATCTGGAGAAGAGTTCCCTTGTTCTATCCACAAGGGTAATTTATTTGGGACTACCACCACAATACCCTGAATGCACCCGATTTCGTTTGATCTCGGAAGTTATGCAGGGTCAGGTCTGGTCAGTATCTGAATGGAAGACCTCCTGGGAACACCAGGTGCGGTATGCCTGGACATTTATTTTGATTCTTTATCTAGGAGATGTCTTTCAGAGGTCAGAAAATCAAGGATTTATTCCTTTTCCCCACTCTGCAGTCTTCTGTCCGGCCAACAGTAAGTTTTAGTGACCGGTGGATAGCTTAGCCATCTTGCAACCAGGAGGTTGGGAGTTTGGATTTAGCTACAGTTTTTCTTCGCTTTTCTGTGACCCTGTGTATGGAGGGAATTGGTCTGATGGTATTCCATGGACATCATTCCTTTTGCTATTTTCCATGACATGGAGAACTTTCGGATCTGTCTTAAAGGATAGATTTAGATCAGATGACAAGAGACTTTTTTTCTGTAGTATTTTTTCAGGAGTATCTATCTCCGGGCGCGTGTTTCTGGAGATATTCCTGGGTGATGTGAACATGGATGCCAACCTGCTGGGCTGGTAAGCTGTCTGGGTCGTCTTTAAGGATTATGGACTTGGAAGTGTCTGCTCTCCTCTTTAAACATCTTGGAGTTGAGAGCAATTCGCAATGCTCTGATGACTTGACCTCAGTAGTCCCTAGCTTGGTTCCAGTCGGACAATATCACCTCTAGGGTTTATATCAACCATTAGGGAGGAACTAGGGGTTCCTTAGCCATGTAGGAGGTGACTTGGATTGTTCAGTGGGAGGAAGCTCACATTTGCTGTCAGTCATCCACTTTCCAGGGGTGAACAATTGGGAGTCGGACTTCTAAACAGACTGATAATTCATCCCAGGGAGTGAGCATTTCCATCCGGAAGTGTTCTCTAGGTAGACCCTCACAATGGGGGGTTTCAGGAGTTGGCTTCTGTGGGCATTTCGACAGAATGCTAATTTTTTAAGGTACGGTTTACGGTCATGTGATCCGCAGACCGTCCTGATAGATGTTCTGACGTTTTTCTTGGATTTCAGTCTTCAATACATTTTTCCTCTGTTTGTTCTCTTTCCACGAGTCATTACTCGTATTTTCAGATGAGAGCAGCAGTGATTTTATTAGCCCCTGCGTGGCATTGCAGGATCTGGTATGCAGACCTAGTGGAAATGTCGTTTTTTTTTCTTTTTTCCTTTCTCCAGGGTGGTCTGGTGAAGGGTTTGTCAGTCAGTACACTTAAGGGTCAGTTTTCTGCATTGTCTTTTTTGCTACATAAGCAACTGATGGACGTGCCAGATGTGCAATCTTTTTGTCAGGCACTGGTCTACATCAGGCCTGTGTTTAAGTCGGTTGCTCCCCTTAGGGTTTTGCCCTTGTTCTTAAAGTTTTGTAGTAGGCTCTGTTTGAGCCTTTACTTTCCATAGATATTAAGTTGTTATTTTGGAAGGTTTTGTTTCTCATTGCTATCTTTTCTGCTTGGAGAGTCTCAGAGCTCTCAGTTTTGCAGTGTGATTCGCCTTATCGTATCTTTCACGCAGTTAAGGCGGTTATTCGTACTAGTTAGGTTTTCTTCCTAAGTGGTTTCGGATAGATATATTAATCAGAAAATTGTTGCTCATTCTCTGTGTTCTTATCTTTCTTCTCATAAGGAACATTTGTTGCTCAACTTTGATGTTGTACGTGCTTTTATTTTCTGTCTACAAGCGACTAAGGATTGTCACCAGTTTGCTTTTTGTTTCTCTGGGAAACATAAAGGTCATAGAGCTTCAGCTACTTCTCTTTCTCTTTGGTTGAGTAGTATAATGAGTTTGGTTTATGAGACTGCTGGACAGCAGCCTCCTGAGAGAAATTCAGCTCATTTCACTAGGGCTGTCCCATCTTCTTGGGCTTTCAAGAAGGAAGTTTCTGTAGAACAGATTTGCAAGGCTGCAACTTGGTCCTCTCTGCATACTTTTTCCAAACTTGATATTTTTGTCTCAGCTGAGGCTTCTTTTGGGAGAAAGGTTCTTCATGCAGTGGTGCCTTCTGTTTAGGTTACCTGTCTTGTCCCTCCCTAATCATCTGTGTCCTCTAGCTTAGGTATTGGTTCCCACTAGTAATTGATGATTCCGTGGACTCACCATATCTTAGGAAAGAAAACATAATTTATGCTTACCTGATAAATTTATTTATTTCCGGATATGGTCCACGGCCCACCCTTTATTTTAAGACAGTTATTTTTAACTAAAACATCAGGCACCTCTACACCTTTGTGTTATCTTCTTTTTTTCCATTTTCCCTTTGGCTGAATGACTGGTGGTTATGGGTAAGGGAAGTGACATATATAGCAGCTTTGCTGTTGTGCTCTTTCCCTTCTCCTGCTTGCCAGGAGTGATATTCCCACTAGTAACTGATGATTCCGTGGACTCACCATATCCGGAAATAAATACATTTATCAGGTAAGCATAAATTATGTTTTTTCATACATTTTATACTCTGCAGCTGGTATAACAAGTCATTGAAAATACATTAATATAAAAACAATTTTACAGTGTACTGTCCCTTTAATTCTAACACCTTACCATAGTCCGCCACCACAAACTCTCATTACTAAATTTAGCCCCCACATCATTTATCTGTAATATTCTTCTATGTAATTCCTTTACCATTGTACCATGAGACCATCTGTTATTTTATATTACTGAGCTAGGGTAAGGTTTTAATAAGAATTATTGGGTAATGTTTGTAATCTGAAGCCATAAACTTCTCTGTGGGGGCTTATGATCACTACACAACCACATGTATTTATTTTATTTTTAAGATATTATGAGGGTTGGGTGAATATAAGAAATATCAGCCACTTAAAAATCCTAATGACTAATAAAGAGTTAAAGGATTATTGCACATCAGTAATGTTTGTGTCCCAGGGAAAACAGTATTTATTAACCTTGAGTCAGTGGTATATAAGAGTATCCACCAATGCTCAAATAGACAAACAGACAGTTATTAAATGTACCCCTGCTAAGGGTGTGTACAAAGAATATGTGAAGTTGGCAATTTTATGTTAAATAACTAAGATCTATATGCAACATACATTTATATTTATTTCTACTAATGATAACTTCTCTTCTTAAGTCTGTAGCTACTTTGCAGTGTTAAGTTGTAGTTCCATGTCCAGAGCTCCCACAAGCCGACATTGTGTTTGTGTCAACATAAACTGTGATGACCAGCTGCACCCAATATCCTCATACCGTATATATAAACCCTATGCTGAGACAGGACAATCCATTAGTGGGTAAACCGAATAAAGAAAGAATCAGACCAAGGTAAGCTATTCTCTTTACCCTACGCTACCACACCTTGTAAATGCAAAATAAACTCTAATAATAATAATAATAATAATAATTGCACAGGGAAACGATAACAAAAATTGAATTTGCTATTTGCACTATTGCAAACGTGTTATTCATTAATTTATTGCATTTCAATTAGGGAAATGTAACATATGTGCAAGAATAAGTATCTCAATGCTCTGCAAACATTCAACATCTGTCTAGAATGGACTGATATGGACAGTACTCATTATTTTAAATAAATGTGCTAAAGCATTTGCTTAGCTGTGCTCATAAAATGAGGTGGAGAGGACACAGTAAAAAGAATTACATGACCCAGTACTGGGTAATATTCTGCAGTTTCAAGAACCCTGTTCTAATGATCTTAGTATCAAAACAAGCTGAGAATATTAAGCCTCTGCATTTGGTGGAAGTGGAGGCAGTTAATGTTACTGGGCTAAACTGACACAAACTAATAGCATATTCAGAAAAACATATTCATAAATCATGTTATATGAGTTAGAAAAAGTAGCTATTTATGAGGATTAGTAATTATTTTGCATACTTTTTCATATTTTGTTCATTTTTTTCCATTTGATTTTTAATGTTCGTTTGTTTTAATATGTATTTTTGTTTTGTCATTTAATTTTAAATAAACTGAAACTTTTAAAATGACAATATATTTTCTTAAGTATATATCATTGTATGTGTTGTTAATTACTTGACGCAATAATCTATTCATATTAAATCCTCTGTATATAAACTAAACTCTTTTCTTCAGGACTTCCCCGGCTACATTTTCCCAGTTCCAAGATCCAGGACGAGGGCAGATGATTGCAAAATCTATGTCTAATCCCAGGTAAACACCTTCTCTAATAATTTTTTAGTAGGCTTTTTCTTATGCTTTTGTATCATGATACCTACTTTGCCAGAGATAGAATTGTCAACTCACTTTTCAGTATGTTCTGTGTCCCTTTTGTGCTAATATTTGTAATGTCTCCAAGTCATGTACCCTTTTTATATGCATAGAATCTCATGTATATCTATCTGTTTTTCTTGAACAGGAAGTGGGCAACTCAGAAAATTCAAGAGAAGAGCAGACAACCTACTAATGTCAAGGTTCATCACCTCCTCTTAAATCATAAATACAGCTCCTGTAAAAACCTGTACCCGCATGTAATAGTTTCCTCTATGTGTGCAAATGTTTACAACAGAAGCAAAGCGTTTGATCAGTCTCTACTACTTAATAAGGAGCATTATTTTCTCAGTCTCTTCTAGCAGAGGAAATCAAGCAAATGGGTTTAAATGTATAGGTAACAGGCGCAGTACATTTCTGAGGTATAAATGGTGGGAAAGTAATATGAGAATTTAAATCATATACATAAAGTGCTCAAAAGCCATTATTATATTTAATTCAGTGATGTGCAGTCACTAGAGGCAGGTGAGGCAGTGCTTCACCTCTCATATGGGCAAAAATATATATTTTTTTATAGGCTTTAAAAAAATAAAATAAAAAAATTGCAATTTTTTTCCCCAGCATTTTTTTTCTTCACAGATACATGTTGTGCAATGGAGAGGCACAAGCAGGTCTGCCCACCATTACACAACATGCTGCGCCATCTACTGGATAACAGTGGTTAAGATCATTGGATGGCCCATTAACTGCTTATTTGAGGCAGTCCTATTTGGGCTGAACCAATTTAGTGAGAGGCATTAGTCAGTGGAACTTAGGTTTGGGGCTGGATGTTAAATCATATAAAACAAAACAAAAACGGAAAAAAACTACTTTCATTTATTTTGTTGCTGTCCTGTGAAGCTGCCAGCTTTTGCTAAAGTGAAAAAGAGAGTTCTGTACTTCCCCTCTAAGTGCAGTGGAATGTGCCACTGTCACTTCCTTAATACAGACAGAGGCAGATCAGGAAGAGAGATGCAGTCAATGAGCAGTGTTTTAGCCACATCTTAGTAAGTTCTGCAACCTTAGATTTCACTGAAAGGGATTCTGTTAGTGAAAATTATAATTTAATGAATGTGGTTTAGTGTTTTTTTACTCTTTTACAGCAGGGTCGTTTTTGTATTTTGTTTCCTCAACCTTTACACCCACTAACTTAACAGCTTGCCTTCACTTTCTGAACTCTCTGTAGCTCTGCTGTTTTATTACTTAAAAATGCAGTGGTCTCTCTCCCTCCCCCTTGTGTGTGTGTGTCTCTCTCTATCTATCTATCTATCCATCTCTCTCCTTATATGTTGTTCTCCTCATGGTCTCTCTGTCTCTCTTCCTCCCCCTCTGACTCTCTCATCCCTTATGTGTCTCTCTAACCCTCTGTGTTTGATTGTGTCTCTCTCTCTTTCTCTAACCCTCTGTGTGTGATTGTGTGTCTCTCTCTCTCTTTCTTTCTCTCTCTCTCTAACCCTTTGTGTGTGTCTTTCTCTTTTTCTCTCTCTCTCTCTAACCCTCTGTGTGTCTCTCTCTTTCTTTCTCTCTCTCTCTAACCCTCTGTGTGTGTGTCTCTCTCTCTCTCTTTTTCTCTCTCTCTCTAACCCTCTGTGTGTGTCTCTCTCTCTCTCTCTTTTTCTCTCTCTCTCTAACCCTCTGTGTGTGTCTCTCTCTCTTTTTCTCTCTCTCTCTCTAACCCTCTGTGTCTCTCTCTCTCTTTCTCTTTTTCTCTCTCTCTCTCTAACCCTCTGTCTCTCTCTCTCTCTCTCTCTCTCTCACCCTCTGTCTCTCTCTCTCTCTCTAACCCTCTGTGTGTGTCTCTCTCTTTCTCTCTCTTTCTCTCTCTAACCCTCTGTGTATGTGTTTCTGTCTACCTTTTATTTATTTAATTAATGAATTGGTAGTGCCATCTGATGGTGTGGCTTTATTTAAAGGGGTGGGGTCAAGCGCCCCACCATCTCTAAATTTCACCAGCCGCCACTGGATCAAGACATTTTTATATTTTATATATAATGAAAGAATCTATAAGCATAATTTGCAGCATTAAAGTAAAAAGTATGTTTTAAACATATTTTAATGGGCATGGATTTTTCTAGATCTCATAATCAGAGCAAGCATTTTGTTATCTGGCAAGTGTTTCTGTTACAATCCTTTAGACTAAAATCAGATGTTTACTAAGTTGACCAGTTTTCCAAGACACCATTTAAAGGGACATGAAACCCATATGTTTTCTTTCATGATTTAGAAAGAACATGCAATTTAAATAACTTTCCAATTTACATCTAATATCTAATTGTCTTCATTCTTTTTATATCCTTTGTTGAAAATCATATCTAAATATGCTCAGTAGCTGCTGATTGGTGGCTGCACATAGATACCTCATGTGATTGGCTCACCCATGTGCATTGCTATTTCTTCAACAAAGGATATCTAAAGAATGAAGGCGTATCCAAGCCACTGCCTCACCAGCCTCTGACGTCACTGCACGTCACTGATTTAATTATAGCAGGGCTCAAAATTTCCACTAGCCATTGGCGAGGGAAATTGAACTGTGGTGAGTTAAAATTAGTGAGTGAAGTTGAATCAACAATCACTCACTGTGGGGTGTTGTAAGTAGCAAAGTTAGCACAATGTATTTGCAAAATGTATACGCCTACTGCAGCACTGACACATTTTGGGCTATGTTCTAAAAATATTATCTGAATGGATCTTCTATATCTATGAAAGGGCAAGGATATGTTATCTTCTAGAGATGTAGGGAACCTATTAGTGCTTAGACTGTTACTTCTTAGAGGGTAAACAGAGGGATTGGAGAGGAAAAGTGAAAGGGGAGAGAAAATATAAAATAGAGAAGATAAATGAGAGAGGAGAAAGAGTGTAAAGAGAAGATATTGCCTGAGAGAGAAGGGAGAGGGTAATAAAGATAGAGAAAGAAAATAGAGAGAGAAAGGGGAAGATTATAATTATTTTTATAAACCTCCAAGTTTGCTGTGAGCTTCCATGATTTTCAGCACTCTCTGCATTCTCTCAGTTCAACAACTTCCTTTTTCCATCCAGCTGTTGTTTTCCCCAGAACCTCTAGTTGGTGCTGCTAACTGCTATGCACTTATTTTTGTTAATGTATTACTGTATGTAACATTATTTAATTTAATAATGTATAAAAGAAAAAAATATTAAAAATTACTGCACATTAGGGTGTTTCCGAATGGCTAAACATATGCAAAGAGAGGTGGAGTAGTGGGTGTGGTGTGGCCGGGTAGTGGGTGGGATCAGAAGTGGCGAGTGACATTTTGTCCTGGCTAGTAGTATAGGACTTTACATTTTGAGCCCTGATTATTGTATGTTATCTCATTACCATTATTACTTACTATATAAACAGGATCTCACTTATACAAGTGGCTACTTTTCCATATTTGTCACATATAATAGTCTACTGATTACATATTGGCAAAGTTCTCATACACTTTGTCACCAGTTATATACATTTGAGGTAAAACCACATTTATGATTATGATAAATTAATTTCTTAATATTCAAAGTGATGGGCTATAAGAGTCACCCTGGCAGTTTTCTTCTTTGAATGGCAAAATAGTATGATCTGTGAGTAACTGATGGGGCAGTTCTCTTTCTTCCTTTTTTTATTACCAAATAACCTCTAGCTTGACTATGCACTGACCTGAACCAGCTGGGAAGTGAGGGTACTCATACGGAAGGAAGAGGAATCACAAAGAGTTATGAGATGTGTTTAAGTACCTAAGTACCTAATCATGAATATACTATCCAGCCAAATAAAGAAACTGATTTTTTTTATCAAGAGATCTAAAATATATTGATATATATTAGGTCAAATCAGGTCAAGGTATTATATTCACATAAAAAATGATATCCAGTAGAAGACATAAAGAACATATACTGTGTATAGAAATTTATTCTATCCATCCAGCTTTTTTCTTTCATGTAATTAGCAAGAGTCCATGAGCTAGTGACGTATGGGCAGTGGCGTCACTAGGGTTGGTGTCACCCGGTGCGGTAAGTCATGGTGTCACCCCCCCCCCCAGAAAGCAGACACACACAAAAACACAGGCAAACACACATACAAACACTCAGACACACTTAAAAACATACTCAGATGCACACACAAACACTCGGAAACACACTCAGACACACACACAAAAACACACACACAAAAACACTGAGACACACAAAAACTCAGACACACACATACAAAATATGTAAACTGCACTGCATTAATTAGGAAGCTCATGCCTAGAGCTGCTCCCTGGCTCAGCAGAACATCAAATGAAAGATAAACAGAGCACTCTAAAATAAATCACTGAAGAAAAGGTTTAGGCACGCAAACTATGAAAATTCTGCTCTCTGACTCTGTTCCAAGTCTGTCAGTGCACAGCCCTGGGCCGCATGTCACTGAGCAGTGAGCACAGATAGGCAGGCAGGTTTAGGCTAGCAGCGCAACTTTGCAAGCCCCACGGCACACCCACAACATTCATAGTGAAATTGGGCAGGGGAGGAGCAAAGTACAAACAAGCAAAAGCAGCCGGGAAAACTATTTGTTGAAATTGCAGCACTGGCTCAAGGGGCAAAAAAATTGTGTGTCTACAACTTCCCCAGTCCCACTAATGTTCACAAATGCCAGCCTCTAATAAAATAATCTATGCATCTCAACATTGTATTTCTTTGAATTTCAATAAAATTAAAAAAAAAAAAAAAAAAAAAATTTTTTTTTTTTTTTTTTTGGTGTCACCCCCTGGAGGGTGTCACCCGGGTGCGGCCCGCCCCCTCCGCCCCCCCCTAGTGACGCCACTGCGTATGGGATATACATTCCTACCAGGAGGGGCAAAGTTTCCCAAACCTTAAAATGCCTATAAATACACCCCTCACCACACCCACAATTCAGTTTTACAAACTTTGCCTCCGATGGAGGTGGTGAAGTAAGTTTGTGCTAGATTCTACGTTGATATGCGCTCCGCAGCAAGTTGGAGCCCGGTTTTCCTCTCAGCGTGCAGTGAATGTCAGAGGGATGTGAGGAGAGTATTGCCTATTTGAATGCAGTGATCTCCTTCTACGGGGTCTATTTCATAGGTTCTCTGTTATCGGTCGTAGAGATTCATCTCTTACCTCCCTTTTCAGATCGACGATATACTCTTATATATACCATTACCTCTGCTGATTCTCGTTTCAGTACTGGTTTGGCTTTCTACAAACATGTAGATGAGTGTCCTGGGGTAAGTAAATCTTATTTTCTGTGACACTCTAAGCTATGGTTGGGCACTTTGTGTATAAAGTTCTAAATATATGTATTCAAACATTTATTTGCCTTGACTCAGAATGTTCAACTTTCCTTATTTTTCAGACAGTCAGTTTCATATTTGGGATAATGCATTTGAATTATTCATTTTTTTCTTACCTTCAAAAATTTGACTCTTTTTCCCTGTGGGCTGTTAGGCTCGCGGGGGCTGAAAATGCTTCATTTTATTGCGTCATTCTTGGCGCGGATTCTTTTGGCGCAAAAATTCTTTTTCGTTTCCGGCGTCATACGTGTCGCCGGAAGTTGCGTCATTTTTTGACGTTATTTTGCGCCAAAAATGTCGGCGTTCCGGATGTGGCGTCATTTTTGGCGCCAAAAGCATTTAGGCGCCAAATAATGTGGGCGTCTTATTTGGCGCTAAAAAATAAGGGCGTCGCTTTTGTCTCCACATCATTTAAGTCTTATTTTTTCATTGCTTCTGGTTGCTAGAAGCTTGTTCTTTGGCATTTTTTCCCATTCCTGAAACTGTCATTTTAAGGAATTTGATCAATTTTGCTTTATATGTTGTTTTTTCTCTTACATATTGCAAGATGTCTCACGTTGCATCTGAGTCAGAAGATACTACAGGAAAATCGCTGTCTAGTGCTGGAGCTACCAAGCTAAGTGTATCTGCTATAATTTTTGGTATCTGTTTTTCCAGCTGTTGTTTGTATTGCATGTCATGACAAACTTATTAATGCAGATAAAATTTCCTTTAGTACTATTACATTACCTGTTGCTGTTCCGTCAACATCTAATTTTCAGAGTGTTCCTGATAAACATAAGAGATTTTATTTTTTAAATCCATTAAGAAGGCTATGTCTGTTATTTCTCCTTCTAGTTTACATAAAAGTCTTTTAAAACTTCACTTTTTTTCAGATGAATTTTTAAATGAACATCATCATTCTGATACTGATAATGGTTCTTCTGGTTCAGAGGTTTCTGTCTCAGAGGTTGATGCTGATAAATCTTTGTATTTGTTCAAGATGGATTTTATTCGTTCTTTATTTAAAGAAGTATTAATTGCATTAGAAATAGAGGATTCTGGTCCTCTTGATACTAAATCTAAACGTTTGAATAAGGTTTTTAAATCTCCTGTAGTTATTCCAGAAGTGTTTAATCTCCCTGATGCTATTTCTGAAGTAATTTCCAGGGAATGGAATAATTTGGGTAATTCTTTTACTCCTTCTAAACGTTTAAGCAATTATATCCTGTGCCATCTGACAGATTAAGAGTTTTTTGGGACAAAATCCCTAAGGTTATGGGGCTGTCTCTACTCCTGCTAAATGTGCTACTATTCCTACGGCAGATAGTACTTCCTTTTAAGGATCCTTTAGATAGGAAAATTGAATCCTTTCTAAGAAAAGCTTACTTATGTTCAGGTAATCTTCTTAGACCTGCTATATTTTTAGCGGATGTTGCTGCAGCTTCAACTTTTTGGTTAGAAGCTTTAGCGCAACAAGTAACAGATCATAATTTTATAGCATTATTATTATTCTATAACATGCTAATAATTTTATTGGTGATACCATCTTTTGATATCATTAGAGTTGATGTCAGGTATATGTCTCTAGCTATTTTTAGCTAGAAAAGCTTTATGGATTAATCTTGGAATGCTGATTTGTCTTCTAAGTCAACTTTGCTTTCCCTTTCTTTCCAGGGTAATAAATTATTATCTCAACTGTTTCTGGAAGGAAGGGAACTTTTTTACCAAAGGATAAAAAATCTAAGGTAAATTTAGGTCTAATAATCATTTTCGTTCCTTTCCTTACAATAAGGAACAAAAGCCTGATCCTTCATCCTCAGGAGCGGTATCAGTTTGGAAACTATTTCCAGTTTGGAATATATCCAAGCCTTATAGAAAACCTATAGCCAGCTCCTAAGTTCCCATGAAGGTGCGGACCTTATTCCAGCTCAGCTGGTATGGGGCAGATTTCGTTTTCTTCAAAGAAATTTGGATCAATTCCGTTCTCAATTTCTGGTTTCAGAACATTGTTTCAGAAAGGTACAGAATTGGCTTCAGTTAAGGCCTCCTGCTAAGAGATTTTTTTCTTTCCCGTGTCCCAGTTAACACAGCAAAGGCTCAGCATTTCTGAAATGTGTTTCAGATCTAGAGTTGGCTGGAGTAATTTTGCCAGTTCCAGTTCTGGAACAGGGGCTGGGGTTTTATTTTATCTCTTCATTGTACCAAAGAAGGTCAATTTCTTCAGACCAGTTCCGGATCTATCAATTTTGAATCGTTATGTAAGGATACCAACATTCAAGATGGTTACTGTAGGACTATCCTGCCTTTTGTTTAGCAAGGGCATTATATGTCTACAATAGATTTACAGGATGTGTATCTGCATATTCCGATTCATCCAGATCACTTTTAGTGTCTGAGATTCTCTTTTTAGACAAGCATTACCAGTTTTGTGGCTTTACCGTTTGGCCTAGCCTCAGTTCCAAGAATTTTTTTCAAAGGTTCTCGGTGCCCTTCTTTCTGTAATCAGAGAACAGGGTTTTGGTATTTCCTTATTGGACGATATCTGGGTACTTGCTCAGTCTTCTCATTTTCGAAGACTCTCATACGAATCGACTTGTGTTGTTTTCTTCAAGTTCATGGTTGGAGGATCAATTTTCCAATCAGTTCATTGATTCCTCAGACAAGGGTAACCTTTTTAGGTTTCTAGATAGATTCAGTGTCTATGACTCTGTCCTTGTCAGACAAGAGAAGTTTAACATTGATATCAGCTTGTCAAAACCTTCAGTCACAATCATTCCCTTTGGTAGCCTTATGCATGGAAATTTTAGGTCTTAAGACTTCCGCATCAGATGCGATCTCCTTTGCTCATTTTCACATGCGACCTCTTCAGCTCTGTATGCTGAACCAATGGTGCAGGGATTACTCAAAGATATCTCAATAAATATCTTTAAACCGATTATACGACACTCTCTGACATGGTGGACAGTTCACCATCGTTTAGTTCAGGGGGCTTCTTTGTTCTTCCGACCTGGACTATAATCTCAACAGATGTAAGTCTTACAGGTTGGGGAGCTGTGTGGGGGTATCTGACGGCACAAGGGGTTTGGGAGTCTCAGGAGGTGAGATTTCCGATCAATATTTTGGAACTCCGTGCAATTTTCAGAGCTCTTCAGTCTTGGCCTCTTCTGAAGAGAGAGTTGTTCATTTGTTTTCAGATAGACAATGTCACAACTGTGGCATACATCAATCATCAAGGAGGGACTCACAGTCCTCTGGCTATGAAAGAAGTATCTCGAATTTTGGTTTTGGCGGAATCCAGCTCCTGTCTAATCTCTGCGGTTCATATCCCAGGTATGGACAATTGGAAAGCGGATTATCTCAGTCGCCAAACGTTGCACCTGGGTGAATGGTCTTCACCCAGAGGTATTTCCTCAGATTGTTCAAATGTGGGAACTCCCAGAAATAGATCTGATGGCTTCTCATCTAAACAAGAAACTTCCCTGGTATCTGTCCGGATCCCGGGATCCTCGGGCGGAGGCAGTGGATGCATTATCTCTTCCTTACAAGTGTCATCCTGCCTATATCTTTCCGCCTCTAGTTCTTCTTCCAAGGGTATTCTCCAATATTCTAAGGAATGCTCGTTTGTCCTGCTGGTAGCTCCAGCATGGCCTCACAGGTTTTGGTATGCGGATCTTGTCCGGATGGCCTCTTGCCAGCTGTGGACTCTTTCGTTAAGACCAGTCTTTCTGTCTCAAGGTTCTTTTTTCCATCAGGATCTCAAAACCTTAATTTTAAGGTGTGGAGTTTGAACGCTTGATTCTTGGTCAAAGAGGTTTCTCTGACTCTGTGATTGATACTATGTGACAAGCTCGTAAATCTGTATCTAGAGAGATATATTATAGAGTCTGGAAGACTTATATTTCTTCAGGATGGTTTAGATAAAGGTTTGTCCGCAAGTTTCTTGGAAGACAAATCTCTGCTCTTTCTGTTCTTTTTCACAGAAGGATTGCTAATCTTCCTGATATTCATTGTTTTGTACAACCTTTGGTTCGTATAAAACTTGTCATTAAGTCAATTTCTCCTCCTTGGAGTTTTGAATTTGGTTCTGGGGGCTCTTCAAGCTCCTCCTTTTGAACCCATGCATTCTTTGGTCGTTATATTACTTTCTTGGAAAGTTTTGTTTCTTTTGGCCATCTCTTCTGCCAGAAGAGTCTTTCAATTATCTACTCTTTTTTGTGAGTCTCCTTTTCTGATTTTGCATCAGGATAAGGCGGTGCTGCGAACTTCTTTTGAATTTTTTACCTAAGGTTGTGAATTCTAACAACATTAGTAGAGAAATTGTGGTTCCTTCATTATGTCCTAATCCTATGAATTTTAAGGAGAAATCATTGCATTCTTTGGATGCTGTTAGAGCTTTGTAATATTATGTTGAATCTACTAAGTCTTTCCGAAAGACTTCTAGTCTATTTGTCATCTTTTCCGGTTCTAGAAAAGACCAGAAAGCTTCTGCCATTTCTTTGGCATCTTGGTTGAAATCTTTATTTCATCATGCCTATGTTGAGTCGGGTAACACTCCGCCTCAAAGGATTACAGCTCATTCTACTAGGTCAGTTTCTACTTCCTGGGCGTTTAAGAATGAAGCTTCGGTTGATCAGATTTGCAAAACAGCAACTTGGTCCTCTTTGCAAATTTTTACTAAATTCTACCATTTTGATGTGTTTTCTTCTTCTGAAGCAGTTTTTGGTAGAAACGTTCTTCAGGCAGTGGTTTCAGTTTGAATCTTCTGCTTCTGTTTTTTCATTAAAATTTTATTCTGGGTGTGGATTATTTTCAGCAGGAATTGGCTGTCTTTATTTTATCCCTCCCTCTCTAGTGACTCTTGTGTGGAAAGATCCACATCTTGGGTAATCATTATCCCATACGTCACTAGCTCATGGACTCTTGCTAATTACATGAAAGAAAACATAATTTATGTAAGAACTTACCTGATAAATTAATTTCTTTCATATTAGCAAGAGTCCATGAGGCCCGCCCTTTTTTGCGGTGGTTTTGATTTTTTTGTATAAAGCACAATTATTCCAATTCCTTATTTTATATGCTTTCGCACTTTTTTCTTATCACCCCACTTCTTGGCTATTCGTTAAACTGAATTGTGGGTGTGGTGAGGGGTGTATTTATAGGCATTTTAAGGTTTGGGAAACTTTGCCCCTCCTGGTAGGAATGTATATCCCATACGTCACTAGCTCATGGACTCTTGCTAATATGAAAGAAATGAATTTATCAGGTAAGTTCTTACATAAATTATGTTTTTTTTTGTTTTGTTTTTTATAATGGTGACACCTAGTATATAAAAATCAAGTCAGATTATTATCTTAGGTAATGTTCAAAAATAACTTCCTCTGCATGCAGAAGGGAAGGGAGCCAAAGGTAACTGCTTTTATTAACAGAAATATTGTCTGACATTGCTGCTGTAACAGCTGTATTACTTACTACTAAATTAATGACATATGCTTCCCACAACCTTTTTCCTAGGTTGACACAGAGTACTTGGTCATATCTCCTGGATACACTATGACAAGGTCTAAGAGCCACATTGCTGTAAGACTTGGGGAAGAGTTTTTTGGGGGTCCCAAAGTTACAAACAATGCTGTGGACATAAAACCTCCATCTGCACCCAGGTAAATAGCTGAAACAAATAAATGTGTGATGTTAGTTCATTTCAATTAGCAAATAACTAAAAATAATAGGTTTCTTGTAAAAGTATTGTGAATCCAAATCAGTTATCTACTTGAGAGATAATGTAAAGAGAGAGATTGTCTCCCCTTACCCCCCTGTCTCCCCTCTTTGTCTAATGCTTGGCTTTTTGTCCTCTTTTTTTTCTAGAATATTGGTGCATGATGATATGTAAGTATCTATGAAAATACTGAAACTTACATTTTGATTATATAGATAACAGTCTTGCATTCTTCATATTCAGCTTATGGTTCCTCTTTTCAGTGGCATAAAAACTTCACAGAGCTCACCAGATTTGATTTTAATTTCAAACCCACCATATGCATATTATTTGTGCTAAATGGTATTGATCGTTTAGTGTACTGTTTGTTCTTCCTGTTGTCGCTTCTAACTGAGCCTGATTCTCAAATACTCTCCAGCTTAAAGTGAAATCATTGTGTAAACTTCACATGGGCAGACCTCACTGAAATCTATAAGAAAAGAGATGCTACCTAAAAGTTCCAGAGAAATGGGAGCTGTGTCCCATGGGAAGTAATGACTCTCTCTAGGATGGAGACTCGCAGGGCACAGTGAATTTAACAAGGGAGCACCTAGCACTGGTACAAATTTTAAGACTGAAGCAAATACAAATTAAACTAAAAATGTTTTCACTACAGTCTCAAGGGACACTGTACTGTAAAACTGGTTTCCTCTTAATGTGTTTCCAGTGACTTGTTACCCCAACTGCAGAGTACAACAATATGGGTGATTACTCTTTATATTTATTTTTGTATTTAAACTAGTTGTTTTGCTTATTGAAATCACCACCCATTGTTGTTGGGAAAATATCCATTCAAATAAGCTGATCATGCAGGGAGAGTAGACCTCCTTATGTTATATCTCTCTATATAAACAAAGGCCTCCTTCTCCCTCTTTCGCTATATACAATTACTTGCTTATCCTTTGTCTCCCTTATAGACAGTACTAAATACCACTGCTTAGGTACTGACATTTTCATTTCCAGTTGCTAGACTTAAACTTAAAGATACCATTTCTAATATAGTTAAGCCCTAGATTCATAGATTACAAGTGAAGTGCTATTGATAGCGCAGGGTGAGATATTGATATTGCTGGACCCTGCTAAATTTAGTGTGCAAATTGATGTTGCAAGTCCATGGTAAAACAAATTTACCAGAGAAGGTTTCAGTGTGGCCGACATCCCTTTAGCGTGCCCTATACTTACAATGGATATCCCGACCACACTAAACATCGCTTATATTATATATATTAAAGGGACACTGAACCCAAATTTTTTCTTTCGTGATTCAGATAGAGCATGCAATTTTAAGCAACTTTCTAATTTACTCCTATTATCACATTTTATTCATTCTCTTGGTATCTTTATTTGAAAAGCGAGAATATAAGTTTAGATGCTGGCCCATTTTTGATGAACAACCTGGGTTATTCTTGCTGATTGGTGGATAAATTCACCCACCAATAAACAAGGGCTGTCCAGTGTAATGACCCAAAAAATAGCTTAGATGCCTTCTTTTTTAAATAAAGATAGCAAGAGAACAAAGAAAAATTGATAAAAGGAGTAAATTATAAAGTTGCTTAAAAGTGCATGCTCTATCTGAATCACGAAAGAAAAAAATTGGGTTCAGTGTCCCTTAATAAGTCTAAAATCTTTGCGCCCCGCTTGTAATCTAGCCCTTTGTTATGTGGCTGGTATAACAAGTAATTAGGGAATTATTAAAGGGATGCAGTGCTCAGGCAAGTAGCTCATAACAGTTCAGTGTATTCCACGCAGATACAGAATCACCCTTCCAAATGTGCTGGCTCTCTTTATCCCTCACACCTCCTCTTGGTGGATTAATTTCTCCTGCTGCCTTTTTTTCCATAGGTTTTCTACAGAGAACACTGCAGTATTCATATTTTCAGTGTAGCTGAGGTGTAAATGATTATTTCAAATGACAAAATAAAAGTAAAGGATAATTGGGAACACATTAAAAGGGAGATAATTCTAAAGTACAATGTCTCTTTAACTTGAGTTTACCTTAGGTTGGGTATACATTACTTTTCTTTCATGTAATTAGCAAGAGTCCATGAGCTAGTGACGTATGGGATATACATTCCTACCAGGAGGGGCAAAGTTTCCTAAACCTCAAAATGCCTATAAATACACCCCTCACCACACCCACAATTCAGTTTTACAAACTTTGCCTCCCGTGGAGGTGGTGAAGTAAGTTTGTGCTAGATTCTACGTTGATATGCGCTTCGCAGCAGGCTGGAGCCCGGTTTTCCTCTCAGTGTGCAGTGAATGTCAGAGGGATGTGAAGAGAGTATTGCCTATTTGAATTCAATGGTCTCCTTCTACGGGATCTATTTCATAGGTTCTCTGTTATCGGTCATAGAGATTCATCTCTTACCTCCCTTTTCAGATCGACGATATACTCTTATGTACCATTACCTCTACTGATTCTCGTTTCAGTACTGGTTTGGCTTTCTACTACATGTAGATGAGTGTCCTGGGGTAAGTAAGTCTTATTTTTTGTGACACTCTAAGCTATGGTTGGGCACTTTATTTATAAAGTTCTAAATATATGTCTTTAAACTTATATTTGCCATGATTCAGGATGTTCAATATTCCTTATTTCAGACAGTCAGTTTCATTATTTGGGATAATGCATATGAATAATAATTTTTTTCTTACCTTAAAAATTGTTTCTATTGACCTTTTTCCCTGTGGGCTGTTAGGCTCGCGGGGGCTGAAAATGCTTCAATTTATTGCGTCATTCTTGGCGCAGACTTTTTTGTCGCAAAAAAAATTCTGTTTGTCATTTCCGGCGTCAAACTTGACGCCGGAAGTTGTTCGTGTTTGCGTCATTTTTTTGACGTTTTGCGCCAAAAATGTCGGCGTCACCGGATGTGGCGTCATTCTTGGCACCAAAAATTTTTAGGCGCCAATAATGTGGGCGTCTTTTTTTGGCGCTAAAAAATGTGGGCGTCATTCTTGTCTCCTCCTTTTTTTCACATTATTTCAGTCTCATTCTTCATGGCTTCTGGTTGCTGGAGGCTTGTTCATTGGCATTTTTTTCCCATTCCTGAAACTGTCATTTAAGGAATTTGATAAATTTTGCTTTATATGTTGTTTTTTCTTTTACATATTGCAAGATGTCTCACATTGACCCTGGATCAGAATCTACTTCTGGAAAGACGCTGCCTGATGCTGGTTCTACCAAAGTTAAGTGCATTTGTTGTAAACTTGTGGTAACTGTTCCTCTGGCTGTAGTTTGTGATGAATGTCATGATAAGCTTGCTAATGCAGATAGTATTTCCATTAGTAATATACCATTACCTGTTGCTGTTCCTTCAACATCTAATACTCAGGATGTTCCTGTTAATATAAAAGAATTTGTTTCTAAATCTATTAGGAAGGCTATGTCTGTTATTCCTCCTTCCAGTAAACGTAAAAGGTCTTTTAAAGCTTCTCATTTTTCAGATTAATTTTTAAATGACCGTCGTCATTCTGATTTGTCTGTTTCTGATGAAGATATTTCTGGCTCAGAGGATTCTGTCTCAGATATTGACACTGATAAATCTTCATATTTATTTAAAATGGAATTTATTCGCTCTTTACTTAAAGAAGTTTTAATCGCATTAGAGATGGAGGATTCTAGTCCTCTTGATACTAAATCTACTAAGCGTTTAAATTCGGTTTTTAAACCTTCTATAGTTATTCCAGAAGTTTTTCCTGTCCCTGATGCTATTTCTGAAGTAATTTCTAGGGAATGGAATAATCTGGGTACTTCTTTTACTCCTTCTCAAAGGTTTAAGAAATTGTATCCTGTGCCATCTGACAGGTTAGAGTTTTGGGACAAAATCCCTAAAGTTGATGGGGCTATCTCTACTCTTGCTAAACGTACTACTATTCCTACAGCAGATAGTACTTCCTTTAAGGATCCTTTAGATAGAAAGATTGAATCCTTTCTAAGGAAGGCTTATTTATGTTCAGGTAATCTTCTTAGACCTGCTATTTCTTTGGCTGATGTTGCGACAGCTTCCACTTTTTGGTTGGAGGCTTTAGCACAACAAGTATCAGACCATAATGCTCATAGCATTGTTAAACTTCTTCAACATGCTAATAACTTTATTTATGATGCCATCTTTGATATCATTAGAGTTGATGTCGGGTATATGTCTTTAGCTATTTTAGCTAGAAGAGCTTTATGGCTTAAAACTTGGAATGCAGATATGTCTTCTAAGTCAACTTTGCTTTCTCTTTCTTTCCAAGTTAATAAATTATTTGGTTCTCAGTTGGATTCTATTATTTCAACTGTTACCGGGGGGAAAGGAACTTTTTTGCCTCAGGACAAAAAATCTAAAGGTAAATATAGGGCTGCTAAACGTTTTCGTTCCTTTCGTCAGAATAAGGAACAGAAGCCTGACCCTTCCCCTAAAGGAACAGTTTCTGTTTGGAAACCTCCTCCAATCTGGAATAAATCCAAGCCTTTTAGAAAGTCGAAACCAGCTCCCAAGTCCACATGAAGGTGCGGCCCTCATTCCAGCACAGCTGGTAGGGGGCAGGTTACGATTTTTCAAAGACATTTGGATCAATTCGATTCACAGTCTTTGGATTCAGAGCATTGTTTCACAAGGGTACAGAATAGGTTTCAAGGTAAGGCCGCCTGCGAAGAGATTTTTTCTCTCTCGCATTCCAATAAATCCAGTGAAGGCTCAGGCATTTCTGAAATGTGTTTCAGATCTCGAGTTGGCTGGGGTAATTGTGCCAGTTCCAGTTCTGGAACAGGGTCTGGGGTTTTACTCAAATCTATTCATTGTACCAAAGAAGGAGAATTCCTTTAGACCAGTTCTGGATTTAAAGATATTGAATCGTTATGTAAGGATACCAACATTCAAAATGGTAACTATAAGGACTATTCTGCCTTTTGTTCAGCAAGGGCATTATATGTCCACAATAGATTTACAGGATGCATATCTTCATATTCCGATTCATCCAGATCACTTCCAGTTTCTGAGATTCTCTTTTCTAGACGAGCATTACCAGTTTGTGGCCCTTCCGTTTGGCCTAGCAACAGCTCCAAGGATCTTTTCAAAGGTTCTCGGTGCCCTTCTTTCTGTAATCAGAGAACAGGGTATTGCGGTATTTCCTTATTTGGACGATATCTTGGTACTTGCTCAGTCTTCACATTCTGCAGAATCTCATACGAATCAACTTGTGTCGTTTCTTCAAAGACATGGTTGGAGGATCAATTTACCAAAGAGTTAGTTGATTCCTCAGACAAAGGTAACCTTTTTGGGTTTTCAAATAGATTCAGTGTCCATGACCTTGTCTCTAACAGAAAAGAGACGTCTGAAATTGGTTTCAGCCTGTCGAAACCTTCAGTCTCAATCATTCCCTTCGGTAGCTTTATGCATGGAAATTCTAGGTCTCATGACTGCTGCATCGGACGCGATCCCCTTTGCTCGTTTTCACATGCGACCTCTTCAGCTTTGTATGCTGAACCAATGGTGCAGGGATTTTACAAAGATATCACAATTAATATCCTTAAATCCCAATGTACGACACTCTCTGACGTGGTGGATAGATCACCATCGTTTAGTTCACGGGGCTTCTTTTGTTCATCCAACCTGGACTGTGATCTCAACAGATGCGAGTCTGTCAGGTTGGGGAGCTGACAGCGCAGGTGGTTTGGGAATCTCAGGAGGCGAGATTACCAATCAACATTTTGGAACTCCGTGCGATTTTCAGAGCTCTTCAGTTCTGGCCTCTTCTGTAGAGAGAATCGTTTATTTGTTTTCAGACAGACAATGTCACAACCGTGGCATATGTCAATCATCGGGGTGGGACTCACAGTCCTCAGGCTATGAAAGAAGTATCTCGAAAACTTGTATGGGCGGAATCCAGCTCCTGTCTAATCTCTGCGGTTCACATCCCAGGTGTAGACAATTGGGAAGCGGATTATCTCAGTCGCCAGACGTTACATCCGGGCGAATGGTCCCTTCACCCAGAGGTATTTCTTCAGATTGTTCAAATCTGGGGACTTCCAAAAATAGATCTGATGGCCTCTCATCTAAACAAGAAACTTCCCAGGTATCTGTCCAGATCCAGGGATCCTCAGGCGGAGGCAGTGGACGTGTTGTTGCTTCCTTTGAATTATCATCCTGCCTATATCTTTCCGCCTCTAGTTCTTCTTCCAAAAGTGATTTCCAAAATTCTAATGGAACGTTCGTTTGTACTGCTGGTGGCTCCAGCATGGCCTCACAGGTTTTGGTATGCGGATCTCATTCGGATGGCCAGTTGCCAACCTTGGACTCTTCCGTTATGACCAGACCTTCTATCTCAAGGCCCTTTTTCCCATCAGGATCTCAAATCATTGAATTTGAAGGTATGGAAATTGAACGCTTGATTCTTAGTCATAGAGGTTTCTCTGACTCAGTAATTAATACTATGTTACAGGCTCGTAAATCTGTGTCTAGAAGGATTTATTATTGAGTCTGGAAGACTTACATTTCTTGGTGTTCTTCTCATAAATTCTCCTGGCATTCTTTTAGAATTCCTAGAATTTTACAGTTTCTTCAGGATGGTTTGGATAAAGGTTTGTCTGCAAGTTCCTTGAAAGGACAAATCTCTGCTCTTTCTGTTCTTTTTCCCAGAAAGATTGCTAATCTTCCTGATATTCATTGTTTTGTACAGGCTTTGGTTCGTATCAAGCCTGTCATTAAGTCAATCTCTCCTCCTTGGAGTCTTAATTTGGTTCTGAGGGCTTTACAAGCCCCTCCGTTTGAACCTATGCATTCTCTGGACATTAAATTACTTTCTTGGAAAGTTCTGTTCCTTTTGGCTATCTCTTCTGCTAGAAGAGTTTCTGAGTTATCTGCTCTTTCTTGTGAATCTCCTTTTCTGATTTTTCATCAGGATAAGGCAGTGTTGCAGACTTCTTTTAAATTTTTACCTAAGGTTGTGAACTCTAACAACATTAGTAGAGAAATTATTGTTCCTTCTTTGTGTCCTAATCCTACGAATTCAAAGGAGAGATCTTTACATTCTTTGGATGTAGTAAGAGCTTTGAAATATTATGTTGAAGCTACTAAAGATTTTAGAAAGACTTCTAGTCTATTTGTTATCTTTTCTGGGTCCAGAAAAGGTCAGAAGGCCTCCGCCATTTCTTTGGCGTCTTGGTTAAAGTCTTTGATTCATCATGCTTATGTAGAGTCGGGTAATTCCCCGCCTCAAAGAATTACGGCTCATTCTACTAGGTCAGTTTCTACTTCCTGGGCGTTTAGGAATGAAGCTTCTGTTGATCAGATTTGCAAAGTAGCAACTTGGTCTTCTTTGCATACTTTTACTAAATTCTACCATTTTTATGTGTTTTCTTCTTCTGAAGCAGTTTTTGGTAGAAAAGTACTTCAGGCAGCTGTTTCAGTTTGATTCTTCTGCTTATAATTTCAGTTTTTTTCATTATTGAGATTAAAACTTTTGTTTTGGGTTGTGGATTATTATTTTTCAGCGGAATTGGCTGTCTTTATTTTATCCCTCCCTCTCTAGTGACTCTTGCGTGGAAATTCCACATCTTGGGTATTTATTATCCCATACGTCACTAGCTCATGGACTCTTGCTAATTACATGAAAGAAAACATAATTTATGTAAGAACTTACCTGATAAATTCATTTCTTTCTTATTAGCAAGAGTCCATGAGGCCCACCCTTTTTTGTGGTGGTTATGATTTTTTTGTATAAAGCACAATTATTCCAATTCCTTATTTTGATGCTTTCGCTCCTTTTTTATCACCCCACTTCTTGGCTATTCGTTAAACTGAATTGTGGGTGTGGTGAGGGGTGTATTTGTAGGCATTTTGAGGTTTGGGAAACTTTGCCCCTCCTGGTAGGAATGTATATCCCATACGTCACTAGCTCATGGACTCTTGCTAATATGAAAGAAATGAATTTATCAGGTAAGTTCTTACATAAATTATGTTTTTTTGTCATTTAAATAAATGTATTATGACTTTTGAACAATACTAGCATACAACTTTCAAGATAAATAAGTGAGAACTGAAGGTGTAAAATATAATGAAAATTGTGAGATAACTTCAGAGAAATGCAAGGTACTCCCCTGTCCAGCCTGCAATCTAAAACTACAGTGTTCATTTCACATTGTAAAGAATACAATTTGTAAAATGTACGCTGCAATATACAAAGTGTGATCAAAATGTATTACAAGATAAACAGAAACTCAAAATTCTGTCACAATGAGGAAAAGTTATCAAGCTACACTTGTAGCTGTTGAGGCTTTATGGTGAAACTGTATCTCAGAGCTGGTGAAATAAATGACACCAACACTAGCTTTTTCTCGGTGATTGACATGCTCTGCTGTTGTACAATTGGTTGTGTGAGAGCAACGGGCAGCATTGCACAAAAACTCTTATATTTTGCCATGTGGTGCTGCATCACAAGTGACGATTGCAGGTGGGTAGGTTCTCTACTTGAGAAAGAACTTGTCCACTGGCAATTTTGATACATTTTCCCCAATAAGTACAAATCCCAATTCTTAATTCATTGCTATATACAACATTATAATGCATTAAACACAAAACAAAAAGTTTAAATGCAATAAAACTTAAAGTACAAAATCTAAGATCTAAAGTAAATTAGAATACAAAACACAGATTGTAAAACAAAACTCTCATGTCATGCAGTGCTGTATTGTACTGTGCTTGACTCTCCTTCACATCCAGAAATGCAGGGAATGTCCTTTAAAAAGATGTAGCACAATCATAATTCAGAGGAGTCCTTTATTAATACAGGTTGCAATATATCTATCTATCAATCATCAAAATCATTATACAGAGAGCAGCATGTATATTCTTACTTTTGCTTTCGACTGAGTTACCTTTTGGGGGGGCCCACAAAATCTTTGCACCAGGGCCCTCTGTTGAGTTGGTCTGCTATTGAGTGCAAGGAGACAATTCTACCTAGAACCAGTGGAGGCTCCTCCATTTGAGCACACTCGCACGTGCCCCCCCCAGCAGCCCAGAAGAAAGAAAAAAAAAAAACTGAAAAAAAAATATAATTTTTCAATAGCCCACTATTGAAAAAATTATATATTTTTTTGACCCCAAGAAAACAATCAACAAACATTTTTTTCAATAATGTTTACAAAAAATATTTTCATTTTATTATTACACTGTGACTCTCACTCTGCTCTCTGCTGTATACATTGCACTAAGTACTACTAATAACCCTAACCGCACGTGCGATAGCTAAGCTATGGCAGTGTGTCTGTGCGCATGCTAAATTTGGCTGCTGCGCAGCTCCCAGCATCCCCATCCCCATAGTCTACTGATCGCACACTTCAGCCTGTGCGAGGGGTGGGAGGTGTTACAAGAGAGCCAGGCAGCAGCCAGTGACACAGAAGAGCATCATCACGTGACTGTGAGTGATGACAAGCTCCTCCCAGCTCAACGGCGCGAAATCTCATTGCGGAGATAGTCGTTGAGCTGAGAGGAGCTCAAATAGAAGTAGTGATTGGGAAGTTGCTGGTTGTGCTGAACCCGTGGCAACAGGTATCTGGCAGACGCTGCACATCTCAGATGCGGTAAGCCCTCAATCTCCTATTAACCTCACTCGGAGTCTCCCTCCTGCTCAGCTGAAGCCTGAATGCCTGTCATAAAACTCTTTGCTGTTCTGACATAATGCCGGTATATACGCCATGCACAGTACTGTACAGCTACTCCAGACTCGGTACTAACATGGCTCATTTAGTGATAGCTGCCACTTATACCTTTTATTTCTACTCTAAACCTATAATTCTTTACAGCAACACAGTTCACATGGTGCTAGATAGAATGAGCGTAAGACAAGCTATGCTTCTTGTATATCAGGCGGCGTTCAGCTTGCTAAGATGTAGAGAACTGCACAGCTGTGTACATGTGTTGTGTGGGGAGGTTAAGACTTAAAAAAAAAGTTTTGCCTGCTAATTTGACCTGCTGCTCATGTTACTAGAACGGTGCTCTTGGTGTAACGTAAATCACTCCCTCTGGAATGTTGGCTTCTCCGTTCCTGCTACTTTCCAAAAAAAATAGGGCTTTCTCAAACATCCTCTCCCGTACTCTCCTGCATGGTGCTGCTGCCCTGTCTGGCTGTCATATATCAGCAAACTGCCGTGATTAAGGTTCAGCCTGCAGATCAGTTTACCTTACAGTTAGGACAGGGTGAGTCTGTATATGGCAAATAATATAATGTGACTGTGATTTTGTGACACAAGTTAGTGGGATCCTGTTAAAGTAAAAAATAAGATTGTCTCATACTTATAAATAAGTATAACCATCATTACCCTGAGCCTTCATTTAAAATGATCCTTATTAATTTAGAGACTTGAGTAAATGAAATAGGATGGCTTATTTATCTGTTTAAGCTTTAAAATATTGAATCCTTATAAACATTACTAATTTTAAATGCTACATTTATCAGGTTTTCAGCTTTTAATAATAATACAAGCAGCCATTATGAACCACTCTGTAGTGACTGTGAAAGACAATAAATTAGCTGTTCAATACAATATATACCCAAATTCAGTTATTGCATTGATTAGGACATGTTTGCTATTTTTTGCTACCCCCCTGGAAATATTCCTGTGGATGCCCATGTGGGGCGGTGTGGTTTGTGTGTGCGCAGTGTTTGTGGTGTGTGAGGTGTGTGTGCGCAGTGTTTGTGGTGTGTGTGTGTGTGTAGTGTTTGTGGTGTGGGAGGCGTGTGTGTGTGCAGTGTTTGTTGTGTGTGAGAGCAGTATTTGTGGTGTGAGGTGTTTGTGTGTGTGAGGTGTTTGGTGTGTGTGTGCAGTGTTTGTGGTGTGTGAGGCGTGTGTGTGTGCAGTGTTTGTGGTGTGAGGTGTTTGTGTGTGTGAGGTGTGTGTGCAGAGTGTGAGGTGTTTGGTGTGTGTGTGTGCAGTGTTTGGTGTGTGTGCATGCAGTGTTTGTGGTGTGTAAGATGTGTGTGCAGTGTTTGTGTGAGCAGTTTTTTTTAGTGTGTGTGAGCAGTTTTTAGTGCCTGCACATATATGCCTCATGTCATTGGCTCACCCAATATGTTCAACTAGCTCTCAGTGAGATATTGATGCTCTTTCAATAAAGGATACAAAGAGAATGAATCAAATTTGATAATATAAGTTATATATAGATATATATACATACACACACACATTAAAATGGGCGGAGCCATCTGAGGGGCGGGGCTAGTGCTCCCCCATCCTCAAAAGTCACCAGCCGCCACTGCCTAGAACTAAGCTATTTGTGTGTGGCGCAGGTCTAGAAACTGGAATTCAGGGCTACCCCAAATATATTTGTAACCCTGAGAGTTGTCTAGTGCCACAGACTCGCACATTTAAGCAACAGCTGTGCTGCTCTTATATAAAAACATCTGGGTTGCTACTGCTGTGTTAGTGTAGCTATTATCTAGTCTCTCACTTGGTAGCTCAGTTACATCCCTCCCACTAAAATCTGTACTAGGTGCACCATCTGAATGTTACCTTCTTCTCCCAGGCAGGACCTCAAAGGCAGTGGTGAGCCTGGGAAGCCACAACAGAGGTAAGTTAGTGAGCAAAAAGCTGTGGTGTGTAATAATAGACAGATAGGAGTAGGAGCTTAGTGGGCAAGCTCTTCATGCAATCTGGTGAAAGGGTGTGTCATTTTTATCTTAAAAAAAAAAGAAAAACATGTCCACTATTTTACACTATGAAACATCTGTACCAGTTCCATATTCCTCATCCCATACTTACTTATCTTCTCCATGCACATTGTGGGTTTTACCACTGTCGCTGCTGGGGGAAATGGACTGGCTATCACTAATATAAAGGGCACCATGTACTAAGCCGGGTAAGGACAAGATTCCCGTCTTGGGAATAATGTATGTCTGCTTCCCGGATGTATCATTATACACACTTATGTGTGTAATGCTGCCCCCTTCTCTCGTATGTTTGGGGAGATTCAGCTTTGCCAACTCAGAGCCTTTCACCTGCCCCTCAAGGGATCAAAAGCCGCCTATATACTGCTTAGTACAATGAGCCCAAAGACACCACACTGCAGTGCCCCCTCTTTTTTTTACACAAATGTTTTCAATAGGAAATAGCTTAGGACACAGATAAATAAACCATCCAGTCTTGTTATATTACTCTGATTATGCACACAAAGTAGAGGTATAATGTAGATCATTGGTTACTTTCCTGGAGGTTTTCTAAGTTCCTGTCTAAAATACCTTCTACATATCTTTTTCTAGATTTTGCAATGTTCTCTCTGCATAGAGCACTAGACATGTAAAACAGGCACTGCCCTACAAATTAAAGGGAAGCTGGCATTTTTGAGATTTAGGGGTGCTACAGTTAGAGATGTGGTGTACAGCAATGGGGTGTATAGCATCCCAGCCCCAGCACTTTTCTAGACGTTCTACCACAGGTGAGAAAATAAAAACACAGGAACATCCCATAATGTGAATCCTCCTGCACTCAAGGACCCACATTTGACAACATGTTTTGGTTCTTATGACTGAATTGTATATACAATAATTTAGACTTTATTCTTTTATACACACTTCATCTAAATAACATCAAATGACTTCACATTCAACATGTCCATATACATCCTTTTAAAAATCTACTCCTCCTTCTCCATGATTGTCAGAGAGACAGCAATTCAAATGTTATATTTTAAATATAATAAATATCCTACTTGCAAGTGTTTAATTTTGCATATGTAAATAATGGTAAAAAACAGTTAAGTGATTCAGTGCCAATAACACAAATGTCCATAAATGCACCCTCCGACTCCTTTAAAACACTTTTGCTGGCCCATCATTAACCTAATATATCTCTCTACTTCAGCTTGATTTGGAATATATCCTCTCCCAGAACTCACAGAAAATACAAAGATTTTTACACTCAGCTGTTTCAACTGCCCTCTGCTAACTTCACTGGCTTGCCTCTAGGATCAAACACGAAATTCTCACTCTGACATACAAAGCCCTCAACTGCACTGCTCCCCCCTATATCTCAGACCTTGTCTCCAGATACTCTCCCTCCCGTCCCCTTCGCTCTGCTCATGACCTCCTAATCTCCTCCTCTCTGGTTACCTCATCGCACTCCCATTTACAGGACTTCTCCAGACTGGCTCCCATCTTGTGGAACTCTCTGCCTCGCCCCACAAGACTCTCCCCTAGTTTTGAAAGCTTCAAGCGCTCCCTAAAGACTCTACTGTTCAGGGATGCATACAACCTATGCTAACCTTACTTTATACCAGTTCCACTGCTCCATTGCTATCCCCTGAACCCCCTTAAGTCCAGCTGTTTGTAGATCACCTTCTTAAGAGCTGACTACAACAGTGCAACTCTTGGCAGGGCCCTCTACCCATTTGATCCCTTTAATTGTTTTGTTGTACTACCCTCTGTTTACAGCGCTGCAGAATCTGTTGGCGCTCTACAAATAACCGATAATAATAATAATAATAATTCTATTTGTGTTTAGCCACCTACAGTAGAATAAATCTGAACTTTTTTTGATGGGTGCTGATGCCTAACTATGCAACATGATGTAAGATGCTGTATATTTCCTTGCAGGGATGATTTTATGGAAGATTTGCAGGAACAGATCTCCACGTTAACTGCAATGATTGAACAAGAGAGAAAAGACCATCAGGACATACAAAAAAAGGTTAGTTCACACATTTACATCTCAAGACATGGGTCTCTGGAGAGGTTCATAGCAAAGCAGAGGCCCTCCTCCCTGGAAACTTGCTCCTTCTATACAAGCAACACCTTGTTACTTTATATGCCAAGAAGCCACTATTTTTTAAATCATGTGCAGCTCATGTGTATTTTTTGCCTTCCCGTTGTAACAAGTTTTTGGGATACTAAATCCATCTCTTGATTTTCCCCTATTTGTGGATTGGCAACTTTTTTTTCCAACAAAGGGTCAGATGACGAATGGATTGCAAATGTTTGCATGCAAGCGATAAGGTGTTTATAGCAGGGGTTTGTGCTTATCGCTCATATTACGAGTTGAAAATAAACACGATTGCACTCAATAATGATTACCACAACTTTAAAGAGCTCTGGTTAACTGTTTTAAAACTAAAACGTTGCACAAAACGCATCAAAAATACATTACAAAATATAGTCATAACAACAAAACCATCTAATAAAAATTATTAAAAAGAAAATATTGTTTACCAAAAGTTATAAATGCTCAAAAACATGAGATCTAAAAACAAAGGCAGGAAAAGGCTTTAACACTGAGATACATACATATACATGTCTAAATATGTATATGTATGTATATAAAGGTTTGTCTATGAGTACATGTGTATATATATTTACAGACATATATACACATATAAACACATAAATACATACGGACATATATATAAGTGCATTGGAGCCCTTTGCAGTTAAGTAGCTGAAAACATAGAAAAAAACATTTATGCAGTATTCATTTTAATAAAGTGTTATAGAGGCCTATTTATCAAGCCGTCAACCGCAAATATGCTGGAATTACGCAGCGTAATTGTGGAGAGCCTGATTCCCCTTCGTTATCAAAGCCTACAGACCTGCAAAAGTAGAAATCTGTGACGTAACATACGATCCGCTGGTCTCAGTCCGACACAGATCAATGCTTACGTCACTACAGATGTTCCGAATGCAAATTCGGCCCTATCTGACTACTTTTGCTAGTTAACAAATGCCTACCAGGTACGCTCGCCACTATTCCGGCCCAGCGTACCTGGTTTTCAATCCGCCGCCCTGGAGGCGGCGGATGCCATAGGAATCAATGGGAGTCTGAAAGCAGCTAAAGTTCATGTTCGCTGCTGCCAGATATCCCATTGATTCCTATGGGAGAATAAAAGTTATGTTTACACCTAACACCCTAACATATACCCCGAGTCTAAACACCCCTAATCTGCCACCCTTACACCAACTACATTATACTTATTAACCCCTAAACTGCCGCCACCTACATAATGTTAATAACCCCTATCCCGCTGCTCCCGGAGCCCACCGCAACTAAATAAAGTTATTAACCCCTAAACCCTTGGCCTCCCACATCACTAGCACTTACTAAACCTATTAACCCCTAAACCACCAGCCCCCCACATCGCCATAAACTAAATTAAACTATTAACCCCTAAACCTAACAACCCGCTAACTTTATATTAAACTTTACAATTAAATTAAACTATATTAAACTATTAATTAACCTATTCTAACTATTATACTAAAATTACATTAAACAATATTCAACTATATTCAACTATTAATTAATCTACCCTAACTATTATACTAAAATTACATAAAACTATATTCAACTAATAATTAATCTACTCTAACTGTTATACTAAATTACATTAAACTACAAATTAAATTAAATATATTATATATTTAAACACCTAACCCTACTCAAATAATTTAAATCTACAATAAAAAATTACAAAGTTACAAAAAACTAAGTTACAAAAAAATAACAAACACTAAGTTACAAAAAAAATAAACACTGTTACACAAAATAAAAAAGAAATTATCAAATATTTTAACTAATTACACCTAATCTAAGAGCCCTATGAAAATAAAAAAGCCCCCCCCAATAAAAAAAACCCTAACCTACAATAAACTACAAATAGCCCTTAAAGGGACAGTCTACACCAGAATTTTTATTGTTTTAAAAGATAGATAATCCCTTTATTACCCAAATCCCAGTTTTGCATAACCAACACAGTTATAATAATATACTTTAAACCTCTGTGATTATCTTGTATCTAAGCCTCTGCAAACTGCCCCTTTTTTCAGTTCTTTTGACAGACTTGCAGTCTAGCCAATCAGTGCCTGCTCCCAGATAACTTCTCGTGCACGAGCACAGTGTTATCTATATGAAATACGTGAACTAACACCCTCTTGTGGTGAAAAACTGTTAAAATGCAATCTGAAAGAGGTGGGCTTCAAGGTCTAAGAAATTAGCATATGAACCTCCTAGGTTAAGCTTTCAACTAAGAATACCAAGAGAACAAAGCAAAATTGGTGATAAAAGTAAATTGGAAAATTGTTTAAAATTACATGCTCTATCTGAATCATGAAAGTTTATTTTGGCCTAGACTGTCCCTTTAAAAGGGCCTTTTGCGGGGTATTGCCCCAAAGAAATCTGCTCTTTTACCTGTAAAAAAAAAAAATACAAACACCCCCTCCGGCCGAAGTCTTCATCCAAGCCTGCAGAAGTCTTCACCCAGACGACATCTTCTATCTTCATCCATCCGGCATGGAGCGGCTCCATCTTCAAGACATCCGACCCGGAGCATTCTCTTCGTTCGACGTCTTCTTGAACAATGAATGTTCCTTTAAATGACGTCATCCAAGATGGCGTCCCGTAGATTCCGATTGGCTGATAGAATTCTATCAGCCAATCGGAATTAAGGTTGAAAATATCCGAATGGCTGTTGAAATCAGCCAATAGGATTGAGCTTTCATCCTATTGGCTGATCCAATCAGCCAATAGGTGTGAGATCGCATTGATGGAGCCGCTCCGCGCTGGATGGATGAAGATAGAAGATGCCGTCTGAGTGAAGACTTCTGCGGGCTTGGATGAAGACTTCGGCCGCTTGGATGAAGACTTCTGCCGGATTCGATGAGGACTTCTCCCGGCTTCTTTGAGGTTGGATGTCGGATCTTCAAAACTGTAAGTGGATCTTCAGGGGTTAGTGTTAGGTTTTTTTAAGGATTTATTGGGTGGGTTTTAGTTTTAGATTAGGGTTTGGGCTGCAATAGAGCTAAATGCCCTTTTAAGGGCAATGTCCATCCAAATTCCCTTTTCAGGGCAATGGGGAGCTTAGGTTTTTTTAGTTAGTTTTTTATTTGGGGGGGTTGGTTGTGTGGGTGGTGGGTTTTACTGTTGGGGGGTATTTGTATTTTTTATTTGCAGGTAAAAGAGCTGATTTCTTTGGGGCAATGCCCTGCAAAAGACCCTTTTAAGGGCTATTTGTAGTTTATTGTAGGTTAGGGTTTATTGTTTATTTTTGAGGGGCTTTTTTATTTTCATAGGGCTCTTAGATTAGATGTAATTAGTTTAAATATTTGATAATTTCTTTTTTATTTTGTGTAACTGTTTTTTTTTTTTTTGTAACTTAGTGTTTGTTATTTTTTGTAACTTAGTTGCTAGTTTTTTGTAACTTTGTAATTTTAATTGTAGATTTAAATTATTTGAGTAGGGTTAGGTGTTTAACCCCTTAATGACAGAGGACATACCAGGTACGTCATAGAAAAAACTTCCCTTAATGACAGTTGACGTACCTGGTACGTCCTCTGTTGTCTGAAGTGCTGGAAGCGATCATGATCGCTTCCAGCTGCTTACAAGGGATTGTAGTGATGACTCAATATTGAGGCATCACTACAATCCCCATTTCACATACCGATGCAGAAAGGGCCCCATCTGCATCAGCTATGTATGTTCACAAACTAGTTGGTGGGTGGGAGCTGCTTTTACAAATTATGCCCCTAGGTGTTGATTCCCCAACCGATCGTAGAATATCCTTCTTGTTTTACCCGGTGCGGCGGTTGCAGCGGGGGGGGGGGGGCAGGCAAAATATACAGGCAACTTGAAAATAAAAAGATCGATGTAGATGCAGGGGCATCTCTGTTTTTTAGTAAGGGATCTGGGAGGGGGAGGGATGTAGATTATTTAGGGGGGCCAGCTACACTACAGAAAACAAATATTTTATATTAAAAAAGTAAAAAAAAATATTTCTGCCAGTACTTAATATGGCGGTGACAATTGTGAGGTGGGGAGGGAAGAGAGCTGTTTGAGGGGGGTCAGGGGGGGATCAGGGGGTGGGATGTGTCAGGTGGGAGGCTGATCTCTACACTAAAGCTCAAAATTAACCCCACAAGCTACCTAATTAACCCCTTAACTGCTGGGCATATTACAAGTGTGGTGCGCAGCAGTATTTAACGGCCTTATTATTACCAAAAAGCAACACCAAAGCCATATATGTCTGCTATTTCTGAACAAAGGGGATCCCAGAGAAGCATTTACAACCATTTGTGCCATAATTGCACAAGCTGTTTGTAAATAATTTCAGGGAGAAACCTAAAATTTTGAAAAATGTAAGTTTTTTTTTTAATTTGATCGTATTTGGCGGTTAAATGGTGGCATGAAATATACCAAAATGGGCCTAGATCAATAATTTGGGTTGTCTACTACACTACACTAAAGCTAAAATTAAACCTAAAAGCTCCCTACAAGCTCCCTAATTAACCCCTTCACTGCTGGGCATAATACACGTGTGGTGTGCAGCGGCATTTAGGGGCCTTCTAATTACCAAAAAGCAACATCAAATCCATATAGGTCTGCTATTTCTGAATAAAGGGGATCCCAGAGAAGTATTTACAACCATTTATGCCATAATTGCACAAGTTGTTTGTAAATAAATTCAGCGAGAAACCTAAAGTTTGTGAAAAATATTGTGAAAAAGTCAACAATTTTTTTTATTTGATCGCATTTGGCGGTGAAATGGTGGCATGAAATATACCAAAATGGGCCTAGATAAATGCTTTGGGATGTCTTCTAAATATAAATATATACATGTCAATGGATATTCAGGGATTCCTGAAAGATATCAGTGTCCCAATGTAACTAGCGCTAATTTTGAAAAAAAGTGGTTTGGAAATAGCAAAGTGCTACTTGTATTTATGTCCCTATAACTTGCAAAAAAAGCAAAGAACATGTAAACATTGGGTATTTCTAAAGTCGGGACAAAATATAGAAACTATTTAGAATGGGTGTATTTTGGTGGTTGTAGATGTGTAACAGCTTTTGGGGGTAAAAGTTAGAAAAAGTGTGTGTTTTTTCAATTTTTTCCTCATATTTTATATTTTTTTTATAGTAAATTATAAGATATGATGAAAATAATGGTATCTTTAGAAAGTCCATTTAATGGCGAGAAAAACGGTATATAATATGTGTGGGTAAAGTAAATGAGTAAGAGGAAAATTACAGCTAAACACAAACACTGCAGAAATGTAAAAATAGCCATTGTCATTAAGGGTAAGAAAATTGAAAAATGGTCCGGTCATTAAGGGGTTAAATATATAATATATTTAATTTAATTTGTAGTTTAATGTAATTTAGTATAACAGTTAGGGTATATTATTATTAGTTGAATATAGTTTAATGTAATTTTAGTATAATAGTTAGGGTAGATTAATTAATAGTTGAATATAGTTTAATGTAATTTTAGTATAATAGTTAGGGTAGGTTAATTAATAGTTTAATATAGTTTAATTTAATTGTAAAGGTAAGTGGGGGGCTGGCGGTTTAGGGGTTAATAACTTTATTTAGTTGCGGTGGGCTCCGGGAGTGGCGGGATAGGGGTTAAGAACATAATGTAGGGGGCGGCGGTGTAGGGGGCGGCAGATTAGGGGTTAAGAACAAAATGTAGGTGGCGGCGGTGTAGGGGCGGCAGATTAGGGGTTAAGAACATAATGTGGTTGGCGGCAGTGTAGGGGGCGGCAGATTAGGGGTTAAGAACATAATGTATGTGGCGGTGGTGTAGGGGGCGGCAGATTAGGGGTTAAGAACATAATGTAGGTGGCGGCAGTGTAGGGGGCAGCAGATTAGGGGTTAAGAACATGATGTAGGTGGCGGCGGGGTCCCGGAGCGGCGGGATAGGGGTTAATAACTTTATTTAGTTGCGGTGGGCTCCGGGAGCAGCTGGATAGGGGTAAAACAGTTTAGTGGTGGTGTTTAGTGACAGGGTACAAATAAAGCTGTGAAAAAGCCGAATAGCAGCGAGATCGATGACTGTCAGTTAACAACAGTGCGGTGCTCATCGCCCCGTACTTGGTGCGCGGCTTTTGACAGCTTTTTATATAAATATTAGTGTGAGTGTATTGGTGCTGGCGAATGCAGCACAGTTGACGGCTTGATAAGTAGGCCTCATAGTATTTACTGTAAATATTTCACATTTCAATGTTCTGCACATAGCAAAACATGTTCTAAGTATTTATAAATAGATATTACTATATATATCTGTATGTATCTAAACCTATATATAATCAACTATATATATTATTTTATTTATAAAATATTTTACCAGGAAGGATACATTGAGATTTCTCTCGTTTTCTAGTAAGTCCTGGGTCCACAAAACATTGCATTGATACAATAGGGTACAATAAAATACAAAAGCTATAATGATACACGATAAATGCAAAATTTAACATAGATCAGGTAGGAAATATATAATCAACCATGACAGGTGCATTCTGTTTTGAGATATGCAGAGAGGGATCTCTTAAAGGATTTTAGGCTTGGGGAAGGTTTGAAATTGTGCGGGAGGTTGTTCCATAATTGTGGTGCTCTGTAGGAAAAGGAGGATCGAGCTGCTTTCTTTTTGTATTGAGGCAAGCTAAATAATGTGCTGGTACTGGATCTGAGGTTATAGGAGGTGGGAATAGCCGGGGAGAGCATTCTGCTCAGGTAGGGTGGGAGCTTCCCAGAAAAGCTCTTAAATACAAGGCTGGAAAGATGGAGGGTGCGTCTGGATTCCAGCGACAGCCAGTTTAGTTCTTTTAGCATGTCACAATGGTGGGTCCTGTAGTTACATTGTAGCGCAAAGCGGCAGAACGAGTTATACAATGTATTAAGTTTATTAAGGTGAGTTTGCGGTGCAGGTGCATATACTACATCACCATAATCAATGATTGGCATTGGCATTTACTGTAGAATCTTTTCCTTTACTGTAGGGCTGAGGCAGGATTTGTTTCTGTACAGGGCACCTAGTTTTGGATAAAGTTTAGATGCAAGTTTTTCTATGTGGAGGCCAAAAGATAGATTGGGGTCTAACAACATACCCAAGTATGTGAAAGAGTAGAATGCAGTCAGTGTGCAATCTGATTTTGTTTTGATGCATAGATGGGAATTTTGTAATTTGTGTAAATTAGTTCCCGTTCCAAAGATCATTGTGACAGTTTTGTTAGTGTTTAGGAAGAGTTTGTTTTTTGAGATCCACTTTTCTACCTCTGTAAACTGGTCTTGGAGCACTGCTTCAAGCTGCGGCAGATCGGATTTGTTTGCATAAATTACAGTGTCGTCTGCGTACATGTGTACAGTTGAGGATTTGCAGACATTAGGCAGATCATTTATAAATATAGTGAATAGTAGGGGGCCGAGAATGGAACCTTGGGGAACACCACACGTGACTGGGAGAGGGAGGGAGTCCCTGTCAGAAATGGAGACATACTGTGATTGATCCGATACATATGATCTAAACCAGGTTAACGGACGATCAGCAGTACCAGAGTTTTTTAGTTTGAGCAGTAGTATGTCGTGGTCTACTGTGTCAAAGGCCTTTGCAAAATCAAGGAAAATAGCTCCACTTAGGTCTCCTTTTTCAATGCCAGTTTGGATGTTGTTGCAAACTTTTAGGAGGGCAGTTGTAGTGGAGTGATTCGGGCGAAAAACTGTTTGAACAGGGGTCAAATAGTTAGATTGTTGATAATACTCACATAATTGCATATGGATGCATTTTTCTAAGATTTTTGACAATACTGGGAGCAATAATATTGGACAATAGTTAGAAACCAAGGTTATCTCACCACTTTTATGGATAGGCACTACTCTTGTAGTCTTCCAAAGTTTGGCTATGTATCCAGCCACCAAGGATTGGTTAAAGGGACAGTCTACACCAGAATTTTTATTGTTTTAAAAGATAGATAATACCTTTATTACCCATTCCCCAATTTTGCATAACCAACACAGTTATATTAATATACTTTTAACCTCTGTGATTATCTTGTATCTAAGCCTCTGCAAACTGCCTCTTTATTTCAGTTCTTTTGACAGACTTGCAGTTTAGCCGATCAGTGCCTGCTCCCGGATAACTTCACGTGCACGAGCAAAGTGTTATCTATATGAAATACGTGAACTAACACCCTCTAGTGGTGAAAAACAGTTAAAATGCATTCTGAAAAGAGGTGGCCTTCAAGGTCTAAGAAATTAGCATATGAACCTCCTAGGTTAAGCTTTCAACTAAGAATACCCAGAGAACAAAGCAAAATTGGTGATAAAAGTAAATTGGAAAATTGTTTAAAATTACATGCTCTATCTGAATCATGAAAGTTTATTTTGGCCTAGACTGTCCCTTTAATTAGGGTTGGTACAGGTTTAGCAATTGCCGGCGCACTGAGCTTCAACAGCATTGCTGGGATTTGATCAGGTCCACACTGGTTTTTCATTTTTAGATTATTAAGGTGTTTGTTTATGACATTGATGGGTACAGGTCTAAAATTGAACTTCTCTATATTGGGTCTTTGCAGATTTAGTGGGGCCTGATCCACATTTGTAGTTTCAGGATGTGTTTCATGTATTAGTTTGTGAATTAGGATGTTGGAGCATATGACAAAATAATTGTTAAAGGCATTTGCTACTTCTAAAGGAAGTTGCAGGGTTTGGTTGTCCACTTTGACAGTGGAGGGTTGGGAGTGGATTGGTGGAGTTTGTAAGTTATTTATGACTTTCCAAAACTTTCTAGGGTTTGATATGTTATTGTTCAGATTTTGGCCAATTTTGTTTGTTTAGTGCATATATTTCGCCATTTTCTATATACACAGTGATCGTTCATAGAACCATTATGCTTGAACTTTGACCACAATGAATCCCGAAACTGGTACATTTGAATGAGGTCAGCTGTGACCAATTCAAATGTGCTCCTTTTACTCTCACCTTATGCAGAGGGGCATCGGCATGCAAATTCCAAACTTGTAGGAGATCAGACTGAAAGAATTCAACGGCAGAGTCTAAATCTAGGATTAGGTTTACTCTGTGCCAGGGGATGTTCTTGATGTCATTTATAAATGATTGAAGATTAACTTTTTTGAAGGATCTGGTGATTTTAACCTTGGGAGAGGATTTAGTAGCCTTTATTTTGCGCACAGACATATATACATATACACCAATTCAAATGTGCTCCTTTTACTCTCACCTTACGCAGCGGGGCATATATAGGTAAAGATATATATTATACCACAAATCCATTATATATATATATATATATATATATATATTTCTGAATAAATAGAACATATTCTGCTATGTGCAGAACAATGGAATGGGAAATATTCATATTTTTATGTCGGGTTAGCACACGTGAGAATATGCGATTGTGTGCACGAGAGAAAGGTGTTAGTTTTTTCCACTTTTTTTTCTCCATTGACTTCTATGGGGGAATACATAAACGCGCACGCAATATTCTAAGCAGCTTACTTTCAACTCATAATACGAGCGCAACCCGATGAGCGCAAAAAGCTTACTTTTATCACAGTTAAAGTTTGAGCTGAGCTTTAATTAGCGCTCTCAACTTGTGATCTGGCACAAAATGTTCTAAAGCTGTGTTCATCTTATATTGTGCTCTACATAATACTCAGTATCAAGTGGAAAAAAATATTTTTTGAAGAGGGTGGGTTTGCTGAAAATGAGTAAAACTAGCTTATTTTATCTGACCAAGCTAAACATGTTACTTAGCTGCCTAAATTCATAGATGCAAATGGTGAAAGACAGCACCTCTCTTTTCCTTTCTGGGGCACAGGAAAGGGTTAGCCAAACCCCAATATGTATTCAAAATAAGTAGTTTTCCAGCCTCCAGTCAAGTTAAAAAGACCTTTATTAATTTTTACAGGGTCCATTATAACAACCAACAACGTTTCAAACCTATTCCAGGTTCTTAATCATGTCTATTGAGTAGTGTACAGGTGTGTCTTTTATACCTGTGCAATCTTCTATCAATTTGCACTATAGTGCCATCTTGTGGTTAAAATTTAAAATTACATGTGATAAATAAGTTTTTAGATTTATTAATTTTTATTCTTTTCCTAAGGATTAGAATGTAATTCTCTAACTCCTTATATTTATCACATGAAATATTAAAACCAAATTATAATATATACAATTAAAACCCATACACATAATAGTATCAGAATCAATATGCTACTACAGATATGTGCTACAATTTTTAGAAAAATAATGACCATTCAAAATCTTTGTTCAGACCTTCAGGTATCATTGTATTTAATTTATTTATCCAATACATCTCCCTTCTTTTAAGCATTTGGTCCCTGTCACCTCCCCTCCTGGGTCTGTCAACTTGTTCAATTACTTGAAATCTAAGTTGACTGATGTTATGACCCATGGAGAGGAAGTGACAGGAAACAGGAGCTTCCAGATTTTTATTCCTGATGTTAGACTTATGTTCGGTGATTCTAGTTCTTACTTCCCTACTTGTTTCACCTATATAAATTCTTGCACACGGACACTTGATGAGATATATAGCGTATGTGCTTCTGCATGTCAAATATTTCTTTATTGGATATTTGGTTCCCTTAATGGGATGAAAAAATTCCTTCCCTTTTATTATTGAACTGCAGTGGCTACAATGTAAGCAAGGGTAACAACCCCTATTATCTGAACCTATTGTTGTTTGTAGATTTTTCTTTTTGCTACCTATATCTGCCCTTACCAATAAGTCTCTCAAATTTTTCGATTTTTTGTAAGCTACCATAGGTATGTTTTTAAATTCATCAACTTGGGGATTACAGTCTTTCAATATGTGCCAGTGTTTATTTATAATGTGTGATATCTTTGTTCCTAAAGAATTATATTGCGTGACAAATATCATTCTGTTTTCTTGTGTCTCCTTTTTTATATTATCTTTCTGATTTTTGCAGTGTTCCAATTGTTTTGTGATTAATTCTTCTGGATACCCTCTTCTTTTGAATTTTTCTGCCATTTCTGTTAGTCTAATGTTACATTTCCTTTCGTCAGTTACTATTCTTTTTACTCTTTTAAATTGGCCTTGGGGTATTGCTTCTATCGTTTTTTTTTTAATGAAAACTGTCATATTGTAATACTTTATTTTTGTCTGTTGGTTTTACATATAGATCGGTTTTCAAAAAACCTTGTTCTTTATACACAAAAGTGTCTAAGAAGGCTACTCCTGTTTCCTCCATGTTGAGTGTGAATGTGAGACCAGCAACAGATGTATTGAGATGTTGTACAAATTGCAATGTTGGAGTGACACTGGTTGTCAGGCACAACTAAGAAAGAAAAAATGTGTGCAGCTTAGTTATTTGGACCACAACTGCTGGAATGAAAAAACAATAAAAATTGTATGGTTGTTTGCAACAGAGTGAAAAGGTAAAACAAAATTTAGGAATTAGGCAGCTATGTAAAACCTTATTCCTTATTGCAAAGTTTTAGTATACAGGCAGTAATTGAGCATATTCCCTATGGCTGCCACATGTGTCTAGGTAGTCACTGTGAGAAAGTAAATGCAGCAGGGGTATGCTCAGATAAACCTGAGATTTTAACATTAATAAAGGTAAAAAATAAATAAGCAAGGAAAAAATGGTACTATGATCATAGAAAAAATAAGCAATTGCTATTGTGAACAGAGTTACGGTAAAACAGCAGAATATGAGGGAATGAACTAAAAGTCACAGAAAATAACAGCAGCAACTGAGATACTAATCTTAGAGTATAGCAGCAAAGTAAAAATTCAGAGACTGGCTTACCGCTAACAGAACTGTTATAATGATAGTTGCAAACACCGGGTTGTAATGGCGACTTGCCAGAGGGAGCAGGGAAGCTCAGTAGCAGCTGGCTGATGACGTCACAGCATGAGGAAGCGGAGCTCTGTGAAAGGTGAATCCCAAGGCCGGTGAGCTGCAGGGGAAACTGAGTTAGAGGTAAAGGTAGGAATGAGGCTTTTGAAATAGCTGAATCTTCTGAGGGAGAAGCAGGCAGGAAGGAGAGGATGACAACAGAAATCCAGTTAGGTGGAGTAGAGGAATCCAACAAACAGAAGTAGTATGATAAATCTCACAGAGAGCAGGCTCAGGTTAAGGTTTAAGACAAACTTCAATACTAAGCAATGTGAAAATGCTGGGAGGGGCCTTAAATAGGCTGATGTTAATGGGAGCAGGATGCTTTAAAGGGACAGTGCAGAGAATAAGTATGCCATTATCCTGACAGAATCCCCCCTCCAAGGAGCCACTCCAGAGGCTCAAGGCCCAGGACGATCCGGATGTCTCTGGTGGAAATGAGATATCAAACGAGGAGCGGATATGTTGGTAGCTGGTTCCCAGGAATCATCATCTATAGAGAAACCCTTCCAACGAACAAGATATTCAATACGTCCCCTGCGGAAACGGGAATCCAGGATTGAGTGAACTTCATACTCCATTTCAGGGTCGAGAGAAATAGGTGGAAGAGACGTTTGTAAAGAGAAATCCCTGAGATCCTTATAGGGTTTGAGAAGGGATACATGGAATGTGGGATGAACCCTTAAATTATCGGGTAATTTAAGCCGGACAGCATTGGCATTAATGACGAGTTCAACAGGGTATGGACCAATGAACAACGGAGAAAGTTTTTTCGAAGGGGTTTTCAAACTTAGGTGTTTGGTGGATAGCCAGACGAGATCACCTTTTGTGTAGACAGGAGGCGGAGTTCTGCGGCGATCATAATACTGTTTCTGGAGTTGTTTTGCTGCTATGATGTTGGACTCGATGGTTTTAAAGTTGGAAGAGATGGAATCAGACAAATCTGATATACTAGATACTGGAACGGTAGAAGATGGTAGGATGTGAAACTTGGGGTGAAAACCGTAGTTTGCGAAGAAGGGAGTTTGACCAGTAGTGGAATGAATAGTGTTGTTGTAACAAAATTCAGCGTAATGCAGGAAGTCACTCCAAAGATGTTGTTGAGAGGAACAGAAGAGTCTTAAAAATTGTTCCAACCACTGGTTACAACGTTCAGTTTGACCATTACATTGCGGGTGGTAAGCAGTAGTTAACTTTCTCTCAACAGATAAAGTTTTACAGAAATGGTACCATAGTCTGCTAGAAAATTGACTGCCACGATCACTGAGGATTGAAGTGGGAAGTCCATGATACTTAACAATATGTTTGAGAAGCAAATGAACTGTCTCCAAAGCGGTAGGAAGTTTGGAGAAGGGGATGAAATGGCACATCTTTGTGAAGAGATCTACAACGACAAGGATGGTGGTATTCTTTGAAGAGACTGGCAAATCTACAATAAAGTCTAAAGCAATCTCAGACCATGGATTCTTTGGAGTAGGCAAAGGCAAAAGCAACCCATAGGGAGAGTGTTTATCCCTTTTTGAAATGGTACAATTAAGACAAGAGTTTACATAGTCCTTAACTTGAGTTGCCATATGAGGCCACCAGTAATCTCTTTTTACTAGATCGAGAGTTTTATGGATACCTGGATGACCAGCTAGAGGTGAATCATGTACAGATTGAAGGAGAATGAGTCTGAGGGAAGGTGGAACATATATCTTTGAATCATGAGAATAAAGTCCTTGAGTATTAAGTTGAAGAAGGTGTGATGGCTTTGTAGAGTCGGCCAACTGTTCCTTTTTAAGGTTAGATGAGACTTCGAGAGTAAAAGAAATGAAGTTTTCTTTTGGTATGATGGATTGGTCGGTCGTTTGATGTGGAAGACTTGTGGGTAACCGGGATAGTGCGTCAGCTTTTTGGTTCTTTCCAGCAGGATGGTATGTGATGAGGAAATTAAAACGAGAGAAAAAGAGATTCCAGCGAACCTGTCTTGCTGACAAGGTTCTAGTGGCCTTCAAGTACTGCAGGTTCCTATGATCTGTATAGATGAGTGTAGGAATGGAAGTACCTTCAAGGAGGTGTCGCCAGTGTTCCAGGGAGAGTTTTATGGCTAAGAGTTCTTTGTCACCAATAGGATAGTTTTGTTCCGCACTATTCAAAGTCTTGGAGTAAAAAGCCACAGGATGTAACGGTTTTGACAAGTTTTCTCTTTGGGAGAGAACAGCGCCAATAGCAGAATTTGAGGCGTCCACCTCAAGAACAAATTGTAGATTAGGGTCAGGAAAACGGAGTATTGGTGCTGAAGTGAACTTTTGTTTGAACAAATCAAAAGCGGATTGTGCTTCTTTAGTCCACCTGAAATGTGAATTATTTTTTGTTAGAACAGTTAAAGGAAGAGCAAGTTTGGAGAAATTTTTAATAAATTTGCGGTAGAAATTCGCAAAACCCATGAAGGACTGAACTTGACGTTTAGTTGTTGGTATGGGCCAATTTAAAACTGCATCAACCTTTTTTTGTTCCATATGGATACCTGAAGGAGAAATTTCATATCCCAGAAAGGATATGGTCTGTGAATTGAACAGGCATTTCTCAGCCTTAGCATACAAGTGGTTACCTCTGAGCCTTGATAAAACTTGTCTAACATGGGAAATGTGTTCCTGATAGGTCTTGGAATAAATTAAAATATCATCCAGATAGATGACAATAAAGACATCTAATATGTCCCTAAAAATGTCATTAATTAAGTGCTGGAAAGTTGCGGGCGCGTTGCAGAGCCCAAAAGGCATCACGACGTATTCGAACAATCCGTATCTTGTTCGAAACGCTGTGAGCCACTCATCTCCAGATCTAATTCGGATGAGATTATAGGCTCCTCTTAAGTCCAATTTTGTGAAAAATTTTGCTCCCTCCAACCTTTCAATTAACTCCGGGATGAGGGGTAAAGGATATCTGTTTTTTACTGTAATTTTATTTAGTTGTCTGTAGTCTACGATTGGCCTCAATGAGCCATCCTTATTTTTAACAAAAAAAATCCCAGCACTAGCTGGAGAGGTGGAGGGACGGATGAAACCTTTCCTTAGATTTTCATCTAAGTAAGATTTAAGGTGTGTTAACTCAGGGTTTGAGAGTGGGTAAATATGACCCGTGGGGATCTCAGAGCCAGGTATGATCTCAATAGGACAATCATACTTCCTGTGAGGAGGAAGATTGTCGCACTGGGTTTTGCTGAATACATCTGCATAATCCTTATAAACCTCAGGAATTTGAATTGTCTCATTGGATTCAGTGGTTTGCAAAATAGTAGCTGGGAAACAAGTAGTAGAGCAGAATGTAGAATTAAATGTGACTGTTGAGGTAGACCAATTTACTTCAGGATTATGAATTCGGAGCCAGTTTATACCGAGAACTATGGGTGAAATAGGGGATGATATTACATCAAATGACATATACTCCCTATGGTGGTCTGGGGTAACAACAAGTAAGGGTATTGTTTGATATTTAACTGGACCTGATGTGATTGGATTACCATCTATTCCACGTAATAACACAGGAGACCTTTTTTGCACAAGTGGAATTTTATTGAATTTAGTGAATACAGTATCTATGTAGGAGGCTGTAGCTCCTGAGTCAATAATCGCGGGAGCGTTGATTCGATGTGACTCCCACTGTAAAAGAAGAGATAAATTTAGGTAAGGGAGAGCATGATCCTGAGTGGTACAACAAAAAGGTTCTTTATACATCTTACCCTTGTTTTGTTTCAGGAGGGAAGGACAGTCCCTGACAGTGTGTTTGTCTGAAGCACAGTATAAGCAGAGGTTATTAGCCCTTCGTCGGATCTTCTCCTCAGGGGTTAATGGTCCCTTTATAAAACCTATATCCATAGGTTCAGCAGTTGATTTGCTGGGGCTGGGTGTATTTTGTTTCTTTGCAGGATATTCATGAAATGATCTCTCCTGCTGTCTCTCTCTCAGTCTTCTGTCTATAGTTATGCTAAGTGACATTAAAGCCTCAAGAGTATGTGGTAGTTCAGATCTAGACAATTCATCCTTAATTCCTTCTGAAAGGCCTAATCTAAACTGATTTCTCAGTGAAAGGTCATTCCATTGAGTGTCATTCGCCCATTTTTTAAATTCGGCAATGTAATCCTCAACTACTCTTTTCTTTTGTTTCAAGCCTAGCATTGCAGTTTCAGCAGTAAGCTGTTTATATGGATCCTCATATAGCTGACCCATAGCAGAAAAAAAACTTTCCAACGAATTAAGTATATCATCGTTATTCTCAAAGTAAGTGTTGGCCCATGTGCGGGGCTCACCTCTCAAATAGGATATAACTGTGAGTACCCTTGCTCTATCAGTGGGATAGGTATGAGGTTTAAGGGAGAACATAAGCAAACAAGCATTCTTGAAATCTCTATACTCAGATCTCTCACCACTAAATTTTTCTGGTGTACTAACCTGTGGTTCTAATATAGGTACCCTCTTATCAACCACATCCCTGATATAAGCTTTTAAAGTATCATTTTCTGTTTTCAAAGTATTAACAGCTTCAGTTAATAAATCAACCCTCTGTGTGATATTTTGCACATGTGCGTTCATTCCAGCTGGGTCCATAGTTTGGGCTTAGTATTATGTCAGGCACAACTAAGAAAGAAAAAATGTGTGCAGCTTAGTTATTTGGACCACAACTGCTGGAATGAAAAAACAATAAAAATTGTATGGTTGTTTGCAACAGAGTGAAAAGGTAAAACAAAATTTAGGAATTAGGCAGCTATGTAAAACCTTATTCCTTATTGCAAAGTTTTAGTATACAGGCAGTAATTGAGCATATTCCCTATGGCTGCCACATGTGTCTGGGTAGTCACTGTGAGAAAGTAAATGCAGCAGGGGTATGCTCAGATAAACCTGAGATTTTAACATTAATAAAGGTAAAAAATAAATAAGCAAGGAAAAAATGGTACTATGATCATAGAAAAAATAAGCAATTGCTATTGTGAACAGAGTTACGGTAAAACAGCAGGATATGAGGGAATGAACTAAAAGTCACAGAAAATAACAGCAGCAACTGAGATACTAATCTTAGAGTATAGCAGCAAAGTAAAAATTCAGAGACTGGCTTACCGCTAACAGAACTGTTATGATAGTTGCAAACACCGGGTTGTAATGGCGACTTGCCAGAGGGAGCAGGGAAGCTCAGTAGCAGCTGGCTGATGACGTCACAGCATGAGGAAGCGGAGCTCTGTGAAAGGTGAATCCCAAGGCCGGTGAGCTGCAGGGGAAACTGAGTTAGAGGTAAAGGTAGGAATGAGGCTTTTGAAATAGCTGAATCTTCTGAGGGAGAAGCAGGCAGGAAGGAGAGGATGACAACAGAAATCCAGTTAGGTGGAGTAGAGGAATCCAACAAACAGAAGTAGTATGATAAATCTCACAGAGAGCAGGCTCAGGTTAAGGTTTAAGACAAACTTCAATACTAAGCAATGTGAAAATGCTGGGAGGGGCCTTAAATAGGCTGATGTTAATGGGAGCAGGATGCTTTAAAGGGACAGTGCAGAGAATAAGTATGCCATTATCCTGACACTGGTAGCCTATTGCAATTTGTACAACATCTCAATACATCTGTTGCTGGTCTCACATTCACACTCAACATGGAGGAAACAGGAGTAGCCTTCTTAGACACTTTTGTGTATAAAGAACAAGGTTTTTTGAAAACCGATCTATATGTAAAACCAACAGACAAAAATAAAGTATTACAATATGACAGTTTTCATTCAAAAAAACGATAGAAGCAATACCCCAAGGCCAATTTAAAAGAGTAAAAAGAATAGTAACTGACGAAAGGAAATGTAACATTAGACTAACAGAAATGGCAGAAAAATTCAAAAGAAGAGGGTATCCAGAAGAATTAATCACAAAACAATTGGAACACTGCAAAAATCAGAAAGATAATATAAAAAAGGAGACACAAGAAAACAGAATGATATTTGTCACGCAATATAATTCTTTAGGAACAAAGATATCACACATTATAAATAAACACTGGCACATATTGAAAGACTGTAATCCCCAAGTTGATGAATTTAAAAAAATACCTATGGTAGCTTACAAAAAAACAAAAAATTTGAGAGACTTATTGGTAAGGGCAGATATAGGTAGCAAAAAGAAAAATCTACAAACAACAATAGGTTCAGATAATAGGGGTTGTTACCCTTGCTTACATTGTAGCCACTGCAGTTCAATAATAAAAGGGAAGGAATTTTTTCATCCCATTAAGGGAACCAAATATCCAATAAATAAATATTTGACATGCAGAAGCACATACGCTATATATCTCATCAAGTGTCCGTGTGCGAAAATTTATATAGGTGAAACAAGTAGGGAAGTAAGAACTAGAATCACTGAACATAAGTCTAACATCAGGAATAAAAATCTGGAAGCTCCTGTTTCCTGTCACTTCCTCTCCATGGGTCATAACATCAGTCAACTTAGATTTCAAGTAATTGAACAAGTTGACAGACCCAGGAGGGGAGGTGACAGGGACCAAATGCTTAAAAGAAGGGAGATGTATTGGATAAATTAAATACAATGATACCTGAAGGTCTGAACAAAGATTTTGAATGGTCATTATTTTTCTAAACATTTTAGCACATATCTGTAGTAGCATATTGATTCTGATACTATTATGTGTATGGGTTTTAATTGTATATATTATAATTTGGTTTTAATATTTCATGTGATAAATATAAGGAGTTAGAGAATTACATTCTAATCCTTAGGAAAAGACTAAAAATTAATAAATCTAAAAACTTATTTATCACATGTAATTTTAAATTTTAACCACAAGATGGCACTATAGTGCAAATTGATAGAAGATTGCACAGGTATAAAAGACACACCTGTACACTACTCAATAGACATGATTAAGAACCTGGAATAGGTTTGAAACGTTGTTGGTTGTTATAATGGACCCTGTAAGAAATTAATAAAGGTCTTTTTAACTTGACTGGAGGCTGGAAAACTACTTATTTTAAATTCATAGATGCTCATAAGGTTGACTAGCTGTCTCGTTGTTAAACTGAAGTCATGAATGATCAATTCATTGCACGTCTCTTCAGCTATATTTTCAGCAGTTTCCTTAATATGCTTTCCTGCCATTAACATCTATAGCTACATTAGGTGCCAATATATGATATTTTGCACATCAAACATAAACCACTAGCATCACCGGCGACAAATAATAATTACAATTTCAACAAATAGGAAACAACTCCAGCAAAACAGTTTATGAAAATGTTTGCAGTGATCAAATATTTATGTGAATTTTCTGTTATGGTAAAGTCTTACTGGAAAGAACAATGGCTGTGGATATTCCGTGCCGTTCTAGTAGTGTGGTTTTGACATTGCACCTACATGTAGGCCCAGCATGCAGAATTCATAAAGACTCTTAAGCACCATTGATGTATCTAGTCTCTGGGTCGTCTCTCAATATGTCAAAGTTGACAAGGTTTAATGAGTTGTTCTGCTAGGTTTTGAATGTGGGTTTGTGATGCAGCTATACTTCTCTGAAGTGTAAATCAAAACATTATAGAATTATGTTACAGCATTTGACCACACCTACTGATGTGTATTCTGTAAAGATGGACCTGCTTCTTTCAGATTTGCGAATCTGCCAATCCCTGTTCTGATATTGCTTTTTTCTACATTTACTAACAGAAACAGGGATATCCTAAAAGTCTGTTTACAGACATTGAGGATAAACATTGGACAACTGTTGTGTAAACCATACAGAAAAAAAAGTCACCCTCAAAATGATTTTATCTGCCCTTGTTCCTACATCTCCAAACAGAGCACAATGTGTGTCTGAAACAGGGAGGGATTTGTTAGTGCTCTGATCTTATGATAGCAAAACTCCTAAGATATAAGAGAAGTTGCAGAAGATCATGTGTTTCCTGTATGTCTGTACCTTAAACTATGAGTACCTGTGTATGGGCAATAGTAATGGTGCTAAAATTGTATTATAATAATTTGTTAAATATTCCAATTTAGTATAGTAATGAGATTTTAGAAGTTTATATTCATTTCTGGAGCTTAACATTACTTTGAAAGGGAGTTTCTCAAGTTTTAGAAGCTGCATTGCTGATTGAGGGAGACGCTAATGGCTTGTCTGCATTAGAGATCAAATATTACAAGAATGTAAAGTGATTCAGGTAACAATGCCAAAATGAAAAATGTTTAGTTTGATTCAGGAGTGGCAGAGTGACTTCTTCACAGAAAGGGCTCCATGTACTAAGCAGTGAACACCGCTCTGGAGCCCTTGCATGCCCTGCAATGTAAGAAGCAGAGATCATACGACCCCTGCTTCTTGACCTCTTGGTTCAGGGTGCCTGACAGGTCACACAAGAGCAGGAGGCGGACAGGTTCTCAAGTTGTGGGGGACTTAAAGAATGCCTGAGATAAGCATAAGGTTATCCTACAAATTAATTAAGCTCACACTTTATAGGAAATATGGGCAGACTTGTTAGACCTTTGGTTCTGATCTGCTATCAAAATCTATGTTTATATTATTCTTAAGCAGTTTTCAGCTTTAAATGCAATTGTGCTGTCAATGTCTAACTCGGTCCATAGTTTCTCTACTCAGGGCCAGATTACAAGTGGCGCCCTAAATATATTTTTTGCTCACACGCTAACATCACTGACAGTAAAGTTTTAACGCGGGCGTGTTAGCATGCGCATTACCAGGCGAAATTAAAAAGTTACCCGATGTTCTTTAGCTTCAGGATTTTGGTTATCGCAATCAGACCGCTGCTTCTTAACTCGTCCGCCATTTGATAAATCGTCTCCTAGGTCTTTAGTCACACTAACCCAATGATCACAAATTTAGTTTGCGCTTGAAAGCACCCATTTATTTTCAACTAATACTCGGGTAAGTTAGCGAGGTCAAGATATTGCTTATCGCAAACCCTGCTAACTTTAGTGTGCCCCATGTAATCAATAGTTTAATAATATATTTTCACGTAGGTAAATACTGTTTCCTCTTTGTTTTATTTCAGCTTTCAAAACAGTTAGAGGATCAGATTACTGAGCTACTGAACAAGAATGAGGAAGAGATCAGGTAAAACACATTTTCTGTATTTAGATTGTATGTGCAACCTGCACATATACTTTATGTGTATATACTGTATGCAAGAGCTGTATACTACTGTTTGTAGGTATTGTATGAATGTGATAGATTTGTCTGGTTGATGAGATTAATCTAATACATGTTGTTATACATAGATACAAATACTGCTGCCATAGAAATATGTGCTCCTATAAGCCAACCTAGCTTACTCTAAACAAAGGATATAAAGAGAACAATGCAAGTTTGTTATTAAAAGTAAATTGGAAATTTGTTTAAAATCAAATGCTCTATCTGAATCATGAACGTTTAATTTGACTTTACTGTCCCCTTAATCATTGTTATACAGCTTACATTGAGAGAGATTATGAACAATACATACACCCATGTAGCAGAAATAGGGTTACCAATCCTCCATTATTTCCAGAGATCTCCCTTATTTGCCCAAACATTTTACAGCCTCCCAGGCTCCCTTAATAATCTGCTCTTAGAATATTTTTCTCCCTTATTTTTTACAACATGTACATTTTTAATTTCAAAACAATTAATATTGTACTCTTGTACTCTTATGTATTCAATAGTTTAATGTCTTTACTCCCACTCACCTAGATTACACGTTTTGCGCTTTAGAGGGTGCGAAACGAACGCAACAAAAGCTGCGTTACTTCACCCTCCAAATCGCTGCCATTACGAGTTTTTGAAAAGCCGGCTTGTGCGTGTGATATGGTTAAAATACAAGCGCTGCTTTGACGTGCTCATGCACGCTTTCCCCATAGACATCAATGGGGAGAAAGTGTTAGAAAAAAAACCTAACACCTGCGATTGCGGAATGAAAAGCTCTGTAACGCAGCCCCATTGATGTCTATGGGGGAAAAAAGTTAAGTTTAAACCTAACATAAACCCCAGGTCTAAACACCCCAAATCCGCTGCCCCCGACATCGCCGACACCTACATAATGTTATTAACCCCTAATCTGCCGCTCCCTATATCGCTGCCACCAGAATAAATCTATTAACCCCTAATCTGCTGCTCATGATATATCGCCACCACTATAATAAAGTTATTAACCCCTATTCCCCGCACCCTAACATCTCCCACACTATAACAAAGATATTGACCCCTATTCCGCCACTCCCCGACATCGCCACCACTAAATAAAGTTATTAGCCCCCAAACCTCTGGCCTCCCACATCACTAAATAAACCTATTAACCCTTAAAGCGACAGCCCCCCACATTGCAACAACCTAAATTAAACTATATTAACCCCTAAACCTGACCCTAACCGTAGCCCTAAACCCTAAACGTAACCCTAACCCTAAACCTAACACCCCCTAACTTTAACATAACTATAATAGACCTAAATTAAAGTTACAATTATTAACTAAATAATACCTATTTAAAACTAAAAACAAACTTACCTGTGAAATAAAAATAAAACCTAAGATAGCTACAAAATAACTAATAGTTATATTGTAGCTAGCTTAGGTTTTATTTTTATTTAATAGGTAAGTTTGTATTTATTTTAACTAGGTAGACTAGTTAGTAAATAGTTATTAACTATTTACTAACTACCTAGTTAAAATACAAACTTACCTGTGAAATAAAAGTAAAACCTAACATTACAAAAAATAAAAAACATTAAAATTACAACAAAAAAACCACCCCAAAATAAAAAACCCTAATCTATAATAAACTACCAAGTGCCCTTAAAGGGCCTTTTGTAGGGCATTGCCCTAAAGAAATCATCTCTTTTCCTACAAAAGAAAAATAAACACCCCCTAACAGTATACAAACCCCTACCCCCCAAACCCACAAAATAAAAATAAAGTTAAACGTAATCTACCCATTGCCCTGAAAAGGGCATTTGTATGGGAATTGCCCTTAAAAGGACATTCAGCTCTTTTGCTGCCCATTAAAAATAAAAAAATGGTTCAGTTAAAAGCCAAATCCCTATCTCCTTTCATTTATAGTGTACAAAGCATTTCTTATCCCGAGATAGGGATCATTAGTTGAACATTATAAAAATAGAGGTCTCATTGATATATGTTCCAGTCACCTGTGTTTCTTATATTTTATTTTATCTTCTTCCTTCATGGTGGCAGGAGTGGTATTATAACTCTTGTCAACTGTTCTACTATTATTTATATGTATATATGACACCAATATGGGTTAGATATTATGAGAACAACTACCTCAGTAGTGCACCAACGTTTTAGCCCACATTAATTTCCTTTATGAGAGATGTATTAGTGTCTTTAGTTTGTTCTATTGTTATAATTTATCACCTCAATAAAAAAAAATGGCTATTCTAAAAAAAAAAAAAAAAAAAAGAAAAAAAAATTACACAAAATAACAAACGAATTATTCAAAATAATAAAAATTATTCCTATTCTAATACCCCGTTTTAAAAAAACACACTCCAAAATAAAAGAACCCTAATCTATAATAAACTACCAATAGCCCTTAAAAGGGCCTTTTGTAGGGCATTGCCCTAAAGAAATCAGCTCTTTCTTTCATGTAATTAGCAAGAGTCCATGAGCTAGTGACGTATGGGATATACATTCCTACCAGGAGGGGCAAAGTTTCCCAAACCTTAAAATGCCTATAAATACACCCCTCACCACACCCACAATTCAGTTTTACAAACTTTGCCTCCTATGGAGGTGGTGAAGTAAGTTTGTGCTAGATTCTACGTTGATATGCGCTCCGCAGCAGGTTGGAGCCCGGTTTTCCTCTCAGCGTGCAGTGAATGTCAGAGGGATGTGAGGAGAGTATTGCCTATTTGAATGCAATGATCTCCTTCTACGGGGTCTATTTCATAGGTTCTCTGTTATCGGTCGTAGAGATTCATCTCTTACCTCCCTTTTCAGATCGACGATATACTCTTATATATATATACCATTACCTCTGCTGATTTTCGTTTCAGTACTGGTTTGGCTTTCTACAACATGTAGATGAGTGTCCTGGGGTAAGTAAGTAAGCTTATTTTCTGTGACACTCTAAGCTATGGTTAGGCACTTTTTTATAAAGTTCTAAATATATGTATTCAAACATTTATTTGCCTTGACTCAGGATGTTCAACATTCCTTATTTTCAGACAGTCAGTTTCATACTTGGGATAATGCATTTGTTTCAATCATTTTTTCTTACCTTAAAATTTTTTGACTTTTTCTCTGTGGGCTGTTAGGCTCGCGGGGGCTGAAAATGCTTCATTTTATTGCGTCATTCTTGGCGCGGACTTTTTTGGCGCAAAAATTTTTTTTCTGTTTCCGGCGTCATATGTGTCGCCGGAAGTTGCGTCATTTTTTGACGTTTTTTTGCGCCAAAAAGTGTCGGCGTTCCGGATGTAGGGTCATTTTTGGCGCCAAAAGCATTTAGGCGCCAAATAATGTGGGCGTCTTATTTGGCGCTAAAAAATATGAGCGTCATTTTTGTCTCCACATTATTTAAGTCTTATTATTTATTGCTTCTGGTTGCTAGAAGCTTGTTCACTGACATTTTTTTCCCATTCCTGAAACTGTCATTTAAGGAATTTGATCAATTTTGCTTTATATGTTGTTTTTTCTTTTACATATTGCAAGATGTTCCACGTTGCAACTGAGTCAGAAGATACTTCAGGAAAATCGCTGCCCGGTGCTGGAGCTACCAAGCTAAGTGTATCTGCTATAAATTTTTGGTATCTGTTTCTCCAGCTGTTGTTTGTATTGCATGTCATGACAAACTTATTAATGCAGATAAAATTTCCTTTAGTACTGTTACATTACCTGTTGCTGTTCCGTCAACATCTAATTTTCCGAGTGTTCCTGATAACATAAGAGATTTTATTTTTTAAATCCATTAAGAAGGCTATGTCTGTTATTTCTCCTTCTAGTATACATAAAAGTCTTTTAAAACTTCTCTTTTTTCAGATGAATTTTTAAATGAACATCATCATTCTGATACTGATAATGGTTCTTCTGGTTCAGAGGTTTCTGTCTCAGAGGTTGATGCTGATAAATCTTTGTATTTGTTCAAGATGGAATTTATTCGTTCTTTATTTAAAGAAGTATTAATTGCATTAGAAATAGAGGATTCTGGTCCTCTTGATACTAAATCTAAACGTTTAAATAAGGTTTTTAAATCTCCTGTAGTTATTCCAGAAGTGTTTAATCTCCCTGATGCTATTTCTGAAGTAATTTCCAGGGAATGGAATAATTTGGGTAATTCATTTACTCCTTCTAAACGTTTAAGCAATTATATCCTGTGCCATTTGACAGATTAGAGTTTTTTGGGACAAAATCCCTAAGGTTAATGGGGCTGTCTCTACTCCTGCTAAACGTACTACTATTCCTACGGCAGATAGTACTTCATTTAAGGATCCTTTAGATAGGAAAATTGAATCCTTTCTAAGAAAAGCTTACTTATGTTCAGGTAATCTTCTTAGACCTGCTATATTTTTAGCGGATGTTGCTGCAGCTTCAACTTTTTGGTTAGAAGCTTTAGCGCAACAAGTAACAGATCATAATTTTATAGCATTATTATTATTCTATAACATGCTAATAATTTTATTGGTGATACCATCTTTTGATATCATTAGAGTTGATGTCAGGTATATGTCTCTAGCTATTTTAGCTAGAAAAGCTTTATGGCTTAAATCTTGGAATGCTGATATGTCTTCTAAGTCAACTTTGCTTTCCCTTTCTTTCCAGGGTAATACATTATTCGGTTCTCAGTTGCATTCTATTATCTCAACTGTTACTGGAGGGAAGGGAACTTTTTTACCAAAGGATAAAAAATCTAAGGTAAATTTAGGTCTAATAATCGTTTTCGTTCCTTTCCTCACAACAAGGAACAAAAGCCTGATCCTTCATTCTCAGGAGTGGTATCAGTTTGGAAACCATTTCCAGTTTGGAATATATCCAAGCCTTATAGAAACCTAAAGCCAGCTCCTAAGTACCCATGAAGGTGCGGCCCTCATTCCAGCTCAGCTGGTATGGGGCAGATTACGTTTTCTTCAAAGAAATTTGGATCAATTCCGTTCACAATCTCTGGTTTCAGAACATTGTTTCAGAAAGGTACAGAATTGGCTTCAAGTTAAGGCCTCCTGCAAAGAGATTTTTTTCTTTCCCGTGTCCCAGTAAACACAGCAAAGGCTCAGCATTTCTGAAATGTGTTTCAGATCTAGAGTTGGCTGGAGTAATTATGCCAGTTCCAGTTCTGGAACAGGGGCTGGGGTTTTATTCTATCTCTTCATTGTACCAAAGAAGGTCAATTCCTTCAGACCAGTTCCGGATCTATCAATATTGAATCGTTATGTAAGGATACCAACATTCAAGATGGTAACTGTAGGACTATCCTGCCTTTTGTTTAGCAAGGGCATTATATGTCTACAATAGATTTACAGGATGCATATCTGCATATTCCGATTCATCCAGATCACTTTTAGTTTCTGAGATTCTCTTTTTAGACAAGCATTACCAGTTTTGTGGCTCTACCGTTTGGCCTATCATCAGCTCCAAGAATTTTTTCAAAGGTTCTCGGTGCCCTTCTGTCTGTAATCAGAGAACAGGGTTTTGGTATTTCCTTATTTGGACGATATCTTGGTACTTGCTCAGTCTTCACATTTTCGCCAATCAGTTCATTGATTCCTCAGACAAGGGTAACCTTTTTAGGTTTCCAGATAGATTCAGTGTCTATGACTCTGTCCTTGTCAGATAAGAGAAGTTTAACATTGATATCAGCTTGTCAAAACCTTCAGTCACAATCATTCCCTTTGGTAGCCTTATGCATCGAAATTTTAGGTCTTAGGACTGCCGCATCGGATGCGATCTCCTTTGCTCGTTTTCACATGCGACCTCTTCAGCTCTGTATGCTGAACCAATGGTGCAGGGATTACACAAAGATATCTCAATTAATATCTTTAAACCTATTATACGACACTCTCTGACATGGTGGACAGATCACCATCGTTTAGTTCAGGGGGCTTCTTTGTTCTTCCGACCTGGACTATAATCTCAACAGATGCAAGTCTTACAGGTTGGGGAGCTGTGTGGGGGTCTCTGACGGCACAAGGGGTTTGGGAATCTCAGGAGGTGAGATTACCGATCAATATTTTGGAACTCCATGCAATTTTCAGAGCTCTTCAGTCTTGGCCTCTTCTGAAGAGAGAGTTGTTCATTTGTTTTCAGATAGACAATGTCACAACTGTGGCGTACATCAATCATCAAGGAGGGACTCACAGTCCTCTGGCTATGAAAGAAGTATCTCGAATTTTGGTTTGGGTGGAATCCAGCTCTTGTCTAATCTCTGCGGTTCATATCCCAGGTATAGACAATTGGGAAGCGGATTATCTCAGTCGCCAAACGTTGCATCCGGGCGAATGGTCTCTTCACCCAGAGGTATTTCTTCAGATTGTTCAAATGTGGGAACTCCCAGAAATAGATCTGATGGCTTCTCATCTAAACAAGAAACTTCCCTGGTATCTGTCCAGATCCCGGGATCCTCGGGCGGAGGCAGTGGATGCATTATCACTTCCTTACAAGTGTCATCCTGCCTATATCTTTCCGACTCTAGTTCTTCTTCCAAGAGTATTCTCCAACATTCTAAAGGAATGCTCGTTTGTCCTGCTGGTAGCTCCAGCATGGCCTCACAGGTTTTGGTATGCGGATCTTGTCCGGATGGCCTCTTGCCAGCTGTGGACTCTTCTGTTAAGACCAGACTTTCTGTTGCAAGGTTCTTTTTTCCATCAGGATCTCAAATCCTTAAATTTTAAGGTATGGAGTTTGAACGCTTGATTCTTGGTCAAAGAGGTTTCTCTGACTCTGTGATTGATACTATGTGACAGGCTCGTAAATCTGTATCTAGAGAGATATATTATAGAGTCTGGAAGACTTATATTTCTTAGTGTCTTTCTCATCTTTTTTCTTGGCATTCTTTTTGAATACCGAGAATTTTACAGTTTCTTCAGGATGGTTTAGATAAAGGTTTGTCCGAAAGTTCCTTGAAAAGACAAATCTCTGCTCTTTCTGTTCTTTTTCACAGAAGGATTGCTAATCTTCCTGATATTCATTGTTTTGTACAAGCTTTGGTTCGTATAAAACCTGTCATTAAGTCAATTTCTCCTCCTTGGAGTTTGAATTTGGTTCTGGGGGCTCTTCAAGCTCCTCCTTTTGAACCCATGCATTCTTTGGTCGTTATATTACTTTCTTGGAAAGTTTTGTTTCTTTTGGCCATCTCTTCTGCCAGAAGAGTCTCTGAATTATCTGCTCTTTCTTGTAAGTCTCCTTTTCTGATTTTGCATCAGGATAAGGCGGTGTTGCGAACTTCTTTTGTATTTTTTACCTAAGGTTGTGAATTCTAACAACATTAGTAGAGAAATTGTGGTTCCTTCATTATGTCCTAATCCTATGAATTCTAAGGAGAAATCATTGCATTCTTTGGATGCTGTTAGAGCTTTGTAATATTATGTTGAAGCTACTAAGTCTTTCCGAAAGACTTCTAGTCTATTTGTCATCTTTTTCGGTTCTAGAAAAGGCCAGAAAGCTTCTGCCATTTCTTTGGCATCTTGGTTGAAATCTTTATTTCATCATGCCTATGTCGAGTCGGGTAAAATTCCGCCTAGAAGGATTACAGCTCATTCTACTAGGTCAGTTTCTACTTCCTGGGCGTTTAGGAATGAAGCTTCGGTTGATCAGATTTGCAAAGCAGCAACTTGGTCCTCTTTGCATACTTTTACTAAATTCTACCATTTTGATGTGTTTTCTTCTTCTGAAGCAGTTTTTGGTAGAAAAGTACTTCAGGCAGTGGTTTCAGTTTGAATCTTCTGCTTATGTTTTTCATTAAACTTTATTCTGGGTGTGGATTATTTTCAGCAGGAATTGGCTGTCTTTATTTTATCCCTCCCTCTCTAGTGACTCTTGCGTGGAAAGATCCACATCTTGGGTAGTCATTATCCTATACGTTTCTAGCTCATGGACTCTTGCTAATTACATGAAAGAAAACATAATTTATGTAAGAACTTACCTGATAAATTCATTTCTTTCATATTAGCAAGAGTCCATGAGGCCCGCCCTTTTTTGTGGTGGTTATGATTTTTTTTTATAAAGCACAATTATTCCAATTCCTTATTTTATATGCTTTCGCACTTTTTTCTTATCACCCCACTTCTTGGCTATTCGTTAAACTGAATTGTGGGTGTGGTGAGGGGTGTATTTATAGGCATTTTAAGGTTTGGGAAACTTTGCCCCTCCTGGTAGGAATGTATATCCCATACGTCACTAGCTCATGGACTCTTGCTAATATGAAAGAAATGAATTTATCAGGTAAGTTCTTACATAAATTATGTTTTTTCTAAAAAATTAAAACAACCCCCCCTAACATTACAAACCCACAAAATAAAAAAAACCTAACTAAAAAAACCTAATCTACCCATTGCCCTGAAAAGGGCATTTGTATGGGCATTGCCCTTAAAAGGGCATTCAGTTATTTTTCTTGCCCTTAAAAGGGCATTCAGCTCTTTTAAGACAAGCCCAAACCCTTATCTAAAAAAAAACACCCCAAAAAAAACTAACACTAACCCCTCTTTAGGTATTCACAGTTGCTGAAGTCCGGCTTGAACGATCTTCATCCCAGTGGCTCCATCTTCATCCAGACGGCTCCATCTTCATCCATTGAGGGACCGATTCCTGCGGAGGCAGAGCGGTCGATGTGCGGAGGCCCATCAATACGACGTGGAGGTCCTCTTCATGCGATCGTCTGTCGCACACTGAGGATTTAAATACAAGGTACTCCTTTTATATTGGGGGTACCATTGCATTCCTATTAGCTGAAAAATTTAAATAAAAAAATCAGCCAATAGGAATCAGGGCTGCTAAAATCCTATTGGCTGTTCAAATCAGTCAATAGAATTTAAGCAGATCTCATTCCTATTGGCTGATTTGAATCAGCCAATAGGAATGAGAGCTGCTTAAATCCTATTGGCTGATTTGAACAGCCAAGAGGATTTTAGCAGCTCTAATTCCTATTGGCTGATTTAAATTTTTCAGCCAATAGGAATGCAATGGTACCCCCAGTATAAAAGGGGTACCTTGCATTTGAATGGACCTTCGTCTGGACCTCCGTCTCCGCGCATCGACCGATCCGCCTCCGCAGGGATGAAGAAGATGCCGGTCCCTTGATAGATGAAGATGGAGCCGCTGGAATGAAGATCGTTCAAGCAACTTCAGCAACTGTGAGTACCTAAAGAGGGGTTAGTGGGGGTTTGGGTTTGTCTTAAAAGAGCTGAATGCCCTTTTAAGGGCAAGAAAAAGAGCTGAATGCCCTTTTTTGGGCAATGCCCATACAAATGCCCTTTTCAGGGCAATGGGTAGTTAGGTTTTTTATTTTTGGGGGGTGGGTTGGGTGGTGGGTTTTACTGTTAGGGGGTCTTTGTATTTTTTTACAGGGAAAAGAGCTGATTTCTTTAGGGCAATGCCCTACAAAAGGCCCTTTTAAGGGCTATTAGTAGTTTATTCTAGGCTAGGGTTTTTTTTATTTTGGGGGGGCTTTTATATTTTGATAGGGCTATTAGATTAGGTGTAATTGTTTTAATTTTGGATTTCATTATTTTTTGTAATTTAGTATTTTTAATGTTTTGCTACTGTAGATTTAATTTTTTTAGTAGTGTTTTTTTAAATTTAATTTATTTAATTGTTATTTTAATTTTAGTCTAATAGTAATGTTAGTATAATTTACAGTTTATACTTAGGTTTTTTTAATTTCACAGGTAAGTTTTTATTTATTTTAAGATAGGGATCTTGTAATTTTAAGGGGTTGTTAGGTTTAGGCATTAATAGTTTAATTTAGTTTTTGGCGATGTGGGGGGCTGGCGGTTTATAGGTTTATTTAGTGGTAGTGATGTGGGAGGCCAGAGTTTTAGGGGTAAATAACTTTATTTAGTGGCGGCGATGTCAGGGAGCGGCAGAATAGGGGTTAATATATTTATTATAATGTGGGCAATGTTGGGGTGCGGGGGAATAGGGGTTAATAACTTTAGTATAGTGGCAACGATGTCGGGGAGCGGCCGAAAAGGGGTTAATAAATGTTTTTAGTGGTGGCGATGTCGGGAGCGGCAGATTAGGGGTTAATAACTTTAATATAGTATTTGCGATGTAGGAGGGCCTCGGTTTAGGGGTTAAAGTGAAGGTCCATTTTGATGAATTAGTGCCCGGTTTTTAATAAACCTATTAAAAATAAGGGCACTTTAATTCATCAAAATTGACATTTCACTGTTTTCTTCAAAAACTTACCTTTTAATCCTGAATGCCGCTCCAGCGATTCCCCCGGCTGTCGGAAGCCTCTGCAGACATCAGAAATTATGAATCAGGCTTCCTCCAATCACAGCTTCCCCCCAGCAGAGGCTTCCGACAGCCGGGGGAATCGCTGGAGTGGCATTCAGGATTAAAAGGTAAGTTTTTGAAGAAAACAGTGAAATGTCAATTTTGATGAATTAAAGTGCCCTTGTTTTTAATAGGTTTATTAAAAACCGGGCACTAATTCATCAAAATGGACCTTCACTTTAATAGGTAGTTTATGGGTGTTTAGTGTACTTTGTAGCAGTTTAGTTATGAGTTTTATGTAACAGTTTTGTTGCGTAAAACTCATAACTACTGGTCTCAGATGGCGGTACGGATTGTGTCGATATAGCCTGGAACGCAAGTTTTTTAGCCTCACCGCAAAACTCGTAATGGCAACGCTATGCGAATCCCATGAAAAAAAATAATTTTTTTGAGTGCGGGACTGACGTTGCGTCACAGGCTAAAAGGCTTGCGGTACAGCTATACCAACAAGACTGTTTTAATGCTGAAATGGCCATTTTTTTCAGCGTTAAAACACGAACTCAAAACTCGTAATCTAGGTGTAAGTACCTTAAATGAGAAATGGAATCACAGATTTGAAGAACGTTGTTAAAAGTATATTAGCTACATGAAATCCCAAATTCTCCTTAATTTAGATAGAACATATGATTTTAAATAACTTTTCAATTTACTTCTATTATCAAATTTGCTTCATTTTCTTAGTATCCTTTGTTGAATAAGCAAGAATGCACTACTAATAGCTGGCTGATCAAATCCAGTGAGTCAATCACAAGAAGTATATATGTGCAGACACCAGTCAGCAGCTAGCTCCCAGTAGTACGTTGCTGTTCCTGATCCTACCTAGGTATGCTTTTCAACAAAGGATACCAAGAGAACAATACAAATGTGATTATAGAAGTAAATTGGAAAGCTGTTTAAAATTGCATGTTCTAAAATTAAAATATTTTGGGGTTCATGTCCCTTTAAGCTAGCGTGTATGAATAAAAATGATTTATATGAAGAATTTTGTTATACCAAAATGTATCTAATTGTAAAATAAAGGTGTTTTTTTTTAGTAACTACTGTCTACATTGTCAACTTCCTTCCTTCGTGAAATTAGTTGATTCCTTAGTCTCCCTTTCTTTAAAAAAATGTTTGCAACCGTAAGCAGAGACTATAAATTAAAATTATCATTATGCATCAACAAGAGGCCCAGAGCCAAAAAAACACTAATTTTTACCTGTGATACTGGTGAATGTTTTGAGACCGGCTTTAACGAAGACTGATTTTTACACACACAGAAACATCTATATTGTGTTGTCTGTTGATTCAGATCTATTACTACATTCAATCAGAGTGTAATGCAGAGCCTACACATATTTCCCCAGATCCTGATGCTAGTGAAGCTTTAATCAAAAACAAATCCAGTAGTTATTTCAGGATGATCGTAATCCAGCTTTGAGAGAAAGCCAACAAAATTTAGAATATATTGGGGGCTTCACCTCAGGGATTGCGGAGAGTGTTGACAATCTCTTATAAGAAATCTCACATCTACATTGGTCAAGCTAAGAACAATAGAAGCAGAGCCAATCACAAATTGGAAGGCCATATTGATGGTTTGGAAAAGTATCCATATGCTCTCACATTAGTATTAGGAAATTAATAGATCAAACAATTTTGCATATTGATTATGTGGAAGGAATAAACATGGCAGGATAAACAAAATAGCATTTTGATATTTTTGAATAGAGTGTATTTTTCTTATAAAGAATTTCTTGATCTGGGGGTTCCTTGAGTACCACATTTGCCCAGTCGATAGCTTCCAAGACATTGGACATTTCTCTGTGTGTATAAAACCCACTTCACACTGCATCAAGGTAGACATAAGGAAAGTGTCCTCAGATCCATCAGGAAATGGCTCATAAACTTTACAAAAGTAGACTGGACTTAAAGATATTAAAAAGACCAACATCCTCATCATTGACTCATCACCTTTATTCTGTACAGGAGTCTCAAGAATAAACATGCAATAGAAATGAATATTCTTAAAGAGGAAGGAAATGCCAGACTTGAGCAGGAGCAAGCAGAAGCTGCAAAGAACTATGGTAGGTGTCAAACACGGTTTTCTTAAAGAGATGCAGCTAGCACAACTAAAGAGATTTAAAAATACCATAGAATAGAATCTATATGACCTGGGATAGATCCTAAGTGACCTGCTGTTGATAAGGACAGTTGTACAACAATGCTGCAGGACTGTCCCTATCAATAGGTGGGTCAAGAGCTATCTCTAGCCATTTCCAAGAAGTAGCAATGGATACTACTTTTTAGGAGCCTGTATGGGTAATAGCAACAAGAGCTGCCATTGCTGCCACTGACTCCTCTTCCATAGTGAGCCCTTAACAGTGATGCAGCTGCTCTAGGTGCTATACAGCAGCTGCTTTAATGTATATTACACTCAATGTAGAGGATTAAAAAGAGGATTTTGGTTAACTATCCAATGTAATTTAACCATAGCTGATAGCTATCTGATCCTCTTATTGTGTATAAACCTTACTGTCTTACCACCATTGCAAAATGCCTTAACTACACTGTCCTAAATTCTCTCAATGAAAAATACCTCAGCATTGACATCTTAATCACAGCAATGTCTGAGCCCCCACTGTACTTTAATGCCCTGGTGGGGGTTCAGAATAACTACTAATTATAATGGTGGACACAATTTCTTATTTTTTTTTTAACGCACCTTTTACTGAGTGCACATGCGGCTTAGCGTTCAAGTGAAAGCCAGGACAAGAGTTTTGTAGTTTACCCCATAGAAGTCTAGTAGATGAGAGATTAAGTGCACACGCGCTATCCAACCTCCAGATGTTAGCTCTCCTGAGGCTTTCACTCAAGCACTAACATTTTACTTTCAACTTGTAATGTAGAAGTAAAAATAGCAACCCTATGCATTGCGCTCTGATATTAGCGCATCATAGCACTGACATTTTTTATGCTCCACTAGTAATCTAGGCCTTAAAGAAACAGTGCATTTTAAAATAGTTTTCTCCTTAATTTGTTTTACCAGCTGCAACATATAAAATGTATGAGAAATTGCTCATGTATGCTTCTTTTTGTACATTAAATGATTGGATATGCTCTTTGAGACCACAGGCCATCAAAATAGGATTGCAGTGTTATCAGGTCTCGTTATCTTATTAGTCAAATGCTTCCCTTTCTTATCTCTGTCTCTGTACAATACTTAGAAAGAACAATTTAAAATTAAAATTTTAGATCCTTATCTCTTCCACCTCCCACTATGAGTGTAATTTCTTCTGCTGGTCGTGTTTATATAGTTTGTCAATAGCCTTTACCTAGGTATAGAAGCTTTCAGTGTATGTAGGGATACCACAGGCTAAATCAGCTATTTCAAATGTCAATATAAAGGCTAAGGAGCTATTTGTAAACAATTTAATTATCTCCAGAAGGTAAAATGGATAATTGAGAACAAATTAATGGATAGAACATTTCTGGGTATCATGCCACAGAACTACCCGTGAAAATTCTCCGTCCCCTTAAATCCTGCTGCCCTGGGCACATGCCTATTTGACTTTTTTGCCAATAATTCTTCCCATAATCCCTAAGAATTGGTTAAACCATGCCTTAAAAATATGGATTATTTCACCCTCTACATCATTGAAAAACAAATCCAAATTTTTTGGTCCCACATTGTTAGTTAGGTCATGGTTTTATATAAATTAAAGAGGCTTCTATTATTTTTCCCAAGTATTGCATAAACTTCCAACAAAACGAGGCCTCCCTTAACATTTGAGGGAATGAAGCATACTCAGTAAATAATGATGTTCCACATTTGCTGCTCTTTGTTTATTCAGTGTTTTGGAGATACAACGTACCACTAGCAGCCAGACACTGCTTTCAATGTATATTTTCAAAATTGTCTAACATGGACATAACTCATTAGTGTATCTTAATCAGATCCAATAAAATCAGAAATAGACTGTAATAACGAGACATTTAAGATATAATTTTTTTTATTATTATTATATGCTGATTTAACTGTATGGTGTAACTAAAATAGTTCACTTTTCATTTATTCCAATATTATAAAATTTAAAAAAAAATCTGAAAAAGAGCGCTTTTTTTTGTAGAAACAACTATATATTATATAACAGAAAACAAAATGCTTATTTTGCTAATTCCTACAATTTGTTCATCTTATTCCCTCTGTAGTTCCTTGTATTCTAGTGCATATTTATATACAGCCTTTACCCCAGTCATGGTTGAGTAATATTGCTATTTAAAATATTAGAAATAGGCCTCAAAATAAGTACTGAGGTTCTTTAGTTGCAATTTGCCTCTCCTTTGCTGTTTATCATTTTCCCAATACACTATTTTTTGTTGCACAGAGGGTCTGCAGAGGGATTACAGCTTTCTGGAAGGTTCTTTTAAAACTTACAAGGTAATATGCTCAGAATATTTTCTTCTATAAGTGGCAGATTCTAGTGCTAATGCTGAATTTAGATAAAGATTTTCCTAGAGAACAGCAGTTTCCTGCACAGTAATGAGTTATACATGCTGCCGGGATGTATAACTCACAATGTTTATTTGTCCCAGCACAACCTGCAGGATGTGTAACTCATAACTGTCCTGGAAAACATGACTAAGGTGGCAATCCTAGGAATGAACAAAGATCAAATTGTTGCTAATTTAGCAACATTTAGTGCTATATAGTGTAAATCTTGTTAACACATCTTTATTTGATGTCCCTACAAAATGGTTGAAGTTGATGCTTACAGGGACATTAACACTAAATACATTTCATGCACCTCCCTCTAATTATGGGTGTCACAGTTTTGGAACCTAGGTTTCACTGCAGGTATCTGAAGGAGAGTGGCTGCACATGAGCAAATACCTATCTGCAATATAATGCAGTGAAAACTAGATTTCAACATGGCAGTACCCATGACTAGAGGGAGGTTTGGAATAAACTCATTACTATCCTCATAAAATGTTTTTAGTGTTCAATGTCCCTTTAAATGTAAGGCAAACACAGAAATAACTGATCTTTAACAAATTGGGTTGAATGTAAATTTGCTATTTTGTGTATTTCCTTTGGTGGTGGGATGGCGGTTACATTAAAATAAAGTATCAATCATGTACCAGATGTGGAAACATACAGAGCTAAATTTGATGCAGCACCTCCATACATTGTGTTTTCAACCACAAGCATATTTCTTTATATTTAAGCTGAATTTTAAACATCTTCAGAAATTGGCTGTAGGCAGATAAAAATTAGATTTTATTTTCAGTAGCAAATATTTCAGTGAAGTATTATATCATAGACAAGTATTGTGAAATACTCTGATTCTGATATTACATAACATAAAAATGCTTGAGTTTTGGAATCTGGAATGGTATTTGAGGTGCAAATCACTTACAGTGCTAGGATGAAGCATAGGGTGGAGTTAAACCTTAAAATGTGTGGTGTGCATCTCCTCAGACTTCATCTAACACTCCCACCACAATCAGTTCTAAGTCAATTAATTAACAAGCTTCCATAGAGGCCACAATTAACCTTCCACTACATTAAAGGGGAAAAAATAGTTTGAGATTATAATACAATTTTTTAAATCTGTAGTTAAAACTTTTTCTGTAATTTAACTCTAAGAATTATTATTATTATCATTTATTTGTACTGTATAGCGACGTCAAATTCTGTAGCCCTGGGTACAATGATAGGGGTATACAATGACGAGGATATGCAATAAAATACAAAACTAAACAAATCTAGTACAGGAGTTTCTATAAAGTAATCAGTGACTACATGTTGAAACCTAGGTTTTTCCCCTTATCTGTCTCTTAGCTTGTAAGCCTATGAGCCCAGCTGTTTGTAGATCACTCGCATAAGAGCCAATTACAACAGTACATTTCTTGGCAGGGACCTCTCTACCCATTTGACCCCCTATAAATGTTACCTTGTATACCGCCTATGTTTATAGAGCTGCGGAATCTGTTGGCGCTCTACAAACACCTGATAATAATAATTAAAAAATAAATAATTGTCCAGCAGAAATGGTACATAAGGGGAAAACCTTTGATCCAACATGGAGGCGCCTATTACTTTATAGTAACTAAAATACTTTATAGAAACTAAAATATCTACTGCTTAATATCCCTTTAACACAACATTACCTTTAAACTTGCAGGACCCCTCACACAATGTTCAGCATACCTAGGTAGCACACTGCAGGGATATGGTTCCTTCTGAAAAAGAAATATTGTGTAATAATTTTGTAAGAGGAAACATATGATAGAACCCTTTTGAGCATACCCCCAAAGTAAAATTATTAGGACAAGATAATGCCTTCATAATTCATAAATTAGAAATTGAAATGCAATTAATTTACAATGGTGAAAAGTATTAGAACAGGCAATTAGCAGTGTGTATACACTAGTGATAATTAGTTAGAATCTTATAGTTCACTTACAGTAAATGTATCTTTTGCATTGTGTTCTGCATTTACAAATGTGTATGGACACATTACTGCAGAACATTTTCCAATAGGAAATGTGAATAACTTTAAAAATGTATCTATGCCAAGTAAAATATATTAAGATAAATGCAACATATCCATTTTTGGCCCCTTCAGAATGAGATGTGATTTATAATTATTTTTTTAACCATGTATTTCCCAAGTAATGGGGAACAAAGAAATTAAGAGTATATTGCAGTAATAGTCTTGTGTGAGAAAGCTATGTGTGGGGTTATTTGTGAAGTAATGTATATCCCTGTGTATTGTGTGTACTCTCTTTTATGGAGGAATCAACTATGTAAATGTTAGAAATTTAGGTGGTGATTGGACACTTGTAACCTACTTAACTCTGAAGGCTTATCTTGTATATTTGCTCAGAAAAGCATGATTTTATAACCTTGAAACACAACATAAACTTCACATCCTAAATATCTCAAGAGAAAATAGGTGGTTTCAATTCAGATACTTACATGATGATGATGATGATGATGATGAACTTTTGCTGAAAAGTATTAATGCATTTAATCCAAATACTAATAGAACACAAACATATCCTTGATTAAGAAGCTTAGTATTATGGTTGCAGAATCATCTTTTCTCTGTGACTTTTGCAGGAAAACCTCTTGGAAGAAGTCAATGAAAACTGGTTGAAGAAGGAGCTCAAGTTGAAAGAAATGTTTGAAGATCAAAAGATGGAAGAATTAAGGAGGCAAAGTGAGAGCAGCTAAGACACAATTTATCAGTTGTCTCTACAGTAGACATTCACACATGATTATTTGAAACCGTAAAATAGCTAGAATTTACAGATAACCCTTTGAACCTTTGACTTCTGATCAGACACTTGACACTGCAGCCCCTCTCAGCCACTATCCTACACCAAAACCCCTAGCCCTGCAGGCGGTCTCATCTACATACCCATATCAGATCTCCTGATCATGCAGCACCTCTCAGTCACATACCAACATCAGACCTCAGATTAAATCTCATGCACAGCACTCCTCTGTAAGATACATACTCATGTCACTCAGGTCTTACAACCCCTAGATAAGCCACGTGTCCACAACAACCCTCAGATCAATCACAAAGGTTCTCTAGCCACTTACAATAATGGTGCTGTGCAGGCTGCTCACTTCTGCTTCTGACTCTCAGACTGGTTTACTAGGGTCTGCTTGAGCAGTAAAAGGGGACAGGAAGAAAATACAGGGTCTGGCTGACACAGAAGAGTAACTATTCATACAAGTGTGTCTTGTTGTTCTTATTCAATTCACTAAACTTTCAGTGAAAAGAGACAAGCGGTGCCAATATTTTTTACCTTCAATGGCTTTACTACTTTACAACATGTATGAATGAGCAGGAACATATAGGAATCAGTTGACCAGTATGGATGCTGTTCAACTTTCCATCTCAAATTGTAGTGATTCTATACCATGAACAGCATTTACAGAATACACTACACTAACATGTCTAATAATGTTCGTATAGGTCTTTCCAAGTATATGGGCTCCATGTACTAAGCCGTCAATTCATCCGTCATTGTAGACGCAGCTAAACTCGCCATTACTCGCCGCGGGCGAAATGGTGTCCGCTGTTGCTATGTACTAATAATCCCACAATGAATAGACACGTCTAGCCCGCCGCAAGCAGTGGCGGAATATTGATAAATTTGACGCCTCGCTCGCCGCGACTAAGCTATATTGTGCAGTATGCAGCAAACCAATATAATTTTTGCAACTTTCTCTGGTGCATACTGCATAGCACCACCAGAACGATCAAGACATCGAAACCGCATTTTCAAAAGACCGAAAGTCCTCTCAATAACCCCCCTGGTAGATCAGTGAGCTTCATTGAAACGTACTTGACTTCTGGTCTGTGGGTTGTTATAGGGAGTCAACAGCCATTCTGTACATGAGTACCCTCCATCTCCTAATAGAAGATATAATAAACATAAATATTAATATAAGAATAATTATAAAGATTGAGAACTATACAATACAAATTTAAAGTATACAGATTACAGTTGACAAATTGGGCGCAATTTTTGTACATTGAAATGAGAGACAAATTAGACGCCAGTTATGCTTACCTAGAAGCCATCCTTCAGGCATATTTCCGTCCTCGAACTTCCGGTATAACCCAGTCTGCCTTAAGATGTAAGAATCATGACAGGAGCCAGGAAAGTTAGAACGGACACTGATAATCCTCATGTTGGGGTCACAGACCAGCTGGACATTCAAGGAATGGAAATGCTTTCTATTCCTATAGATCTCCTCACAAGCTTGAAGTGGTCTTACAGCAACATGGGTACAGTCTATGGCACCTAGGACATTGGGCATCCCAGCCATCCTATAGAAATTTGACTTGATAGATTGCCATTCTTCAGGGGTAGATGGCAAACAAATATATCGATGAAAAATAACCATCATAGCCCCAATGACTTTGGATAAGTGGCGTGAAAAAGCAGATTGACTCATTCCAATAATGACACTAGAAACTGCCTGAAAGGAGCCTGTTGCAAAAAAATGCAATGCAGCTAATAGTTTCAGAAGTCCCGGAATAGCTTGTGAACGAGGAGTCATCGGCTCCAAATGATCTTCAATCTCTCAATACAGGTGTAATATGGATTCACGATCAAGCCGGAATCTTTGTATGATCTCTCGGTCAGAAAGGCCGTGCAAACCAACCCGTGGAAGGAATACACGGGGGACACAAACTCTCCTTCTTCTAACCATACGATTAGCGACATTTCCAGTATTCTGTCTTCTAGCCCGGATTTGCATCACGCGGAGAATAAACAAATACAGAATTCTCTCCATAGCTGCTGAAATGAACAATGTAAGTACAATGCTGATATTACTGCCTATTATATATGTCTAGACTGGCGTCTAGAGTGACTTTCCTATTGTTTTGTACCTTGCCCGCCACCTAAAAGGTGGCGAGGAAAAAATAACGAGGTGGGGGCGGAGATTGACGCGAGCGGAAAAATAGATTTTTTAGTACATTCGTTTTTGGCGAGTTGGTGGTCAAATGTGTCTAATTACAGTGAAAAATGGAGAGGTAGCGAGGTTTGGCGGATAAGTACGCTCGCAATTTTAAAGATACGAGTTTTAACATAGTTGACGGCCTTGTACATATCAGTTTGCGAGTTTTGACGCGAGATTTGTTGCGGGTAGCTCGCTGACTGCTTAGTACATGGAGCCCTATATGTTACTTGCTTACTTTAGCAAAGTGTGTTGTGCTTTTACATTATTTAAGTGCCTCAAAAAGCAAAAAGGTGTTGAAGTAATGACAAAAACTAATGTTTTTAAATTTGGTTGTGTGTGAGAAATGTATATGTAAATGCATTTGTTATAATTGCTCCAGCAGCACAGTGCAGTGGCAGCTTAGCAAACTTCTCATATTGTCATGTATGTACAAATAAATATCATATTCTTTCTCAGAGCATGAGCTGCTGGATGAGTTTGAAGAAGAGAAAAAAGTCCTGAAGAAGAGGGAATATGAAGAACTGACTATGCTACAGCAGAGCAATGCGAGGCAGATGGATGTAAGTTTTTTGTAGTGTCACTAAGTTCAAATGTAAATTATCTGCCAATACTTTGTACAGGTCTTTTAAACATACACATATGTACTTAATCAGAAATGCTAAAGCTAATGCTTCCTTACGGAAGGAAAGTCACAGTAATTTTTGCTTGTCATCATTAGAGGGGCATTATACCCAAATGTTGAAGCACTTAAAAAACTGTAAAAAGCTGACTAGAAAACATCACCTGAACATCTCTATGTAAAAAAAAGACAATATTTTTCCTCTGTAGCCACATCCCATTGTAAAGGGAATTTAAGCAGCCAATCAGGATGCTTGTCCCGGGACTTGTAAAGGAATGTTTACTATGAAATCTCGTGATATTTCAGTGAAATCTCATAAGATCATAGAAAAGCAAAGTGAAGCTGATGAAGCTGTATTATGTCCTTTAATAGGTTAGTTATTTTTCTGCTGAGGCCAATTAGGAACAGTTATTAATGCTATATTCTACACAATATATATGTCTGCTCTTTTAATAGGAGTTGGAACTCACACAAAATTTTCTTAATTAAATAACAGGAAAAGTAGACTAGATAAATAATTATGTATATTGCAAAGTTGTTTTTTTGCTATATATAATTAAAGATTTTGTATTAAAATATGACAGTGTTTAATGTCCCTTTAAGACACTGAGTGAATATAATCAGACAGAAGTGAAAAAGAATTAGAATATATCTTTTTAGAAAACAATACTAATCAGGAAATTAATCTCTCAGAAAGTTTACATAAACTGGTTTACTAGGGACTAGCTGTTTTATTTATGAATTAGTGATGTAGGGGACATTGCGCTGGGGTTTCAACCTCCAGTACCACTTTCACTGCCAGAGAGGGCTGCTGTGTTGCAATTCTCTCTGGCATCCAGTATGTTAAATCAACCCTAACCCTAAGTACTACTATGTTGCCACTCTTTTTTCATTGAGATTGTAAATGACACGTTTATTGGGGTGGAATGCTATTGATAGCAAGACTTCTATACAGATAGCATACCTCCCAACATTTCAAAATCCAAAAGAGGGACTCCCCCCCGCACTGAGCAAACATGTGATATTTAGTGGGCAGGAGCAGATATGGGGTCTGGAGAGTGGGTTTAAAGGAACACTAAATACATTTTTTTCCCCATTATTCATGTACAGAATATAATTTTAAACAACATTCCAATTTACTTCTATTATCTAATTTGCGTAATTCTTTAGATATTCTTTGTTGAAGAAATAGCAATGCACATGGGTGAGCCGATCACACGAGGCATCTGTGCAGCCACCAATCAGCAGCTAGTGAGCCTTTCTAGATATGCTTTTCAGCACAGGATATCAAGAGAATGGAGCAAGTTAGATAATAGAAGTAAATTAGAAAGCTGTTTAAAATTGCATACTCTTTCTAAATCATAAAAGAAAACATTGGGGTTTCATGTCCCTTTAACAAGTGGAAGAACATAACACAAAGTTTTTTAAAAAAAAGTATAAGCACTCTGATAACTGACTTTTGTTACTAGGGGGATGCTTTCTGGTTACCTAGGTAACCACACCAAGCCTCCTCCCCCAGTCTGCAATCGGTAATGTATGCAGACTTTGCTTGAAGCAAACGTTTTAACTGACAGCAGAAGGAATATTCCTAACAAATTAAAGCTGCTACTTTTTTGTACAATGTTTTTCTTATGTTAGTACATGATACTCCAGAGATTTAGCAGGTATTAAGTGTTCTGTGTAAGAAAAAAAAAAAGGCATTTGAAGCAGTATATAAATCCCACAAAAACTTTAGCCCTGTATACAACGTTCAAATAATTTGATTACGCTGCCGAACAGTTCAGAGACCACTACAGATCACTCTGCAAAAAAATGTAACTATTCAGCTGAGCAGTCACATTACCCTGGCTGCTGCAGCGCGGCAGCCTCCCCCCCCCCCCGGACCGCCGCGCCCCCCCAAAACTACACACAGTCATCTGACTTTCTTTCATGTAATTGGCAAGAGTCCATGAGCTAGTGACGTATGGGATATACAATCCTACCAGGAGGGGCAAAGTTTCCCAAACCTCAAAATGCCTATAAATACACCCCTCACCACACCCACAATTCAGTTTTACAAACTTTGCCTCCTATGGAGGTGGTGAAGTAAGTTTGTGCTAAGATTTCTACGTTGATATGCGCTTCTAAGCATTTTGAAGCCTGATTCCTCTCAGAGTACAGCGAATGTCAGAGGGATGTGAAGGGAGTATCACCTATTGAATACAATGGTCTTCCTCTAGGGGATCTATTTAATAGGTTCTCTGTTATCGGTCGTAGAGATTCATCTCCTACCTCCCTTTTCAGATCGACAATATACTCTCATATACCATTACCTCTACTGATAACTGTTTCAGTACTGGTTTGGCTATCTGCTATATGTGGATGGGTGTCTTTCGGTAAGTATGTTTTTATTACTTAAGACACCTCAGCTATGGTTTGGCACTTTATGCATTAATATAAAGTTCTAAATATATGTATTGTACTTATATTTGCCATGAATCAGGTTCATGTATTTCCTTTTTGCAGACTGTCAGTTTAATATTTGGGGAAAATAAACATATTAAAAAATATTTTTCTTACCTGCGATTTTAAATTGACTACATTTCTTTCATGTAATTAGCAAGAGTCCATGAGCTAGTGACGTATGGGATATACATTCCTACCAGGAGGGGCAAAGTTTCCCAAACCTCAAAATGCCTATAAATACACCCCTCACCACACCCACAATTCAGTTTTACAAACTTTGCCTCCTATGGAGGTGGTGAAGTAAGTTTGTGCTAGATTCTACGTTGATATGCGCTCCGCAGCAAGTTGGAGCCCGGTTTTCCTCTCAGCGTGCAATGAATGTCAGAGGGATGTGAGGAGAGTATTGCCTATTTGAATGCAGTGATCTCCTTCTACGGGGTCTATTTCATAGGTTCTCTGTTATCGGTCGTAGAGATTCATCTCTTACCTCCCTTTTCAGATCGACGATATACTCTTATTTATATACCATTACCTCTGCTGATTCTCGTTTCAGTACTGGTTTGGCTTTCTACAAACATGTAGATGAGTGTCCTGGGGTAAGTAAATCTTATTTTCTATGACACTCTAAGCTATGGTTGGGCACTTTGTTTATAAAGTTCTAAATATATGTATTCAAACATTTATTTGCCTTGACTCAGAATGTTCAACATTCCTTATTTTCAGACAGTCAGTTTCATATTTGGGATAATGCATTTGAATCAATCATTTTTTTACCTTAAAATTTGACTCTTTTTTCCCTGTGGGCTGTTAGGCTCGCAGGGGCTGAAAATGCTTCATTTTATTGCGTCATTCTTGGCGCGGACTTTTTTGGCGCAAAATATCTTTTCCGTTTCCGGCGTCATACGTGTCGCCGGAAGTTGCGTCATTTTTTGACGTTCTTTTGCGCCAAAAATGTCGGCGTTCCGGATGTGGCGTCATTTTTGGCGCCAAAAGCATTTAGGCGCCAAATAATGTGGGCGTCTTATTTGGCGCTAAAAAATTTGGGCGTCGCTTTTGTCTCCACATTATTTCAGTCTCATTTTTCATTGCTTCTGGTTGCTAGAAGCTTGTTCTTTGGCATTTTTTCCCATTCCTGAAACTGTCATTTAAGGAATTTGATCAATTTTGCTTTATATGTTGTTTTTTCTCTTACATATTGCAAGATGTCTCACGTTGCATCTGAGTCAGAAGATACTTCAGGAAAATCGCTGTCTAGTGCTGGAACTACCAAAGCTAAGTGTATCTGCTGTAAACTTTTGGTAGCTATTACTCCCGCTGTTGTTTGTATTAATTGTCATGACAAACTTGTTAATGCAGATAATATTTCCTTTAGTAATGTACCATTGCCTGTTGAAGTTCCTTCAACATCTAAGGTGCAGAATGTTCCTGATAACATAAGAGATTTTGTTTCTGAATCCATCAAGAAGGCTATGTCTGTTATTTCTCCTTCTAGTAAACATAAAAAATCTTTTAAAACTTCTCTCTCTACAGATGAATTTTTAAATGAACATCATCATTCTGATTCTGATGACTCTTCTGGTTCAGAGGATTCTGTCTCAGAGATTGATGCTGATAAATCTTCATATTTATTTAAAATGGAATTTATTCGTTCTTTACTTAAAGAAGTACTAATTGCTTTAGAAATAGAGGATTCTGGTCCTCTTGATACTAATTCTAAACGTTTAGATAAGGTATTTAAATCTCCTGTGGTTATTCCAGAAGTTTTTCCTGTTCCTAATGCTATTTCTGAAGTAATTTCCAAAGAATGGGATAAATTGGGTAATTCATTTACTCCTTCTAAACATTTTAAGCAATTATATCCTGTGCCGTCTGACAGATTAGAATTTTGGGACAAAATCCCTAGAGTTGATGGGGCTATTTCTACCCTTGCTAAACGTACTACTATTCCTACGTCAGATGGTACTTCGTTTAAGGATCCTTTAGATAGGAAAATTGAATTCTTTCTAAGAAAAGCTTATCTGTGTCCAGGTAATCTTCTTAGACCTGCTATATCATTGGCTGATGTTGCTGCAGCTTCAACTTTTTGGTTGGAAACTTTAGCGCAACAAGTAACAGATCATGATTCTCATAATATTATTATTCTTCTTCAGCATGCTAATAATTTTATCTGTGATGCCATTTTTGATATTATCAGAGTTGATGTCAGGTTTATGTCTCTAGCTATTTTAGCTAGAAGAGCTTTATGGCTTAAGACTTGGAATGCTGATATGGCTTCTAAATCAACTCTACTTTCCATTTCTTTCCAGGGTAACAAATTATTTGGTTCTCAGTTGGATTCTATTATCTCAACTGTTACTGGTGGGAAAGGAACTTTTTTACCACAGGATAAAAAATCTAAGGGTAAAAACAGGGCTAATAATCGTTTTCGTTCCTTTCGTTTCAACAAAGAACAAAAGCCTGATCCTTCATCCTCAGGAGCAGTTTCAGTTTGGAAACCATCTCCAGTCTGGAATAAATCCAAGCCTGCTAGAAAGGCAAAGCCTGCTTCTAAGTCCACATGAAGGTGCGGCCCTCATTCCAGCTCAGCTGGTAGGGGGCAGGTTATGTTTTTTCAAAGAAATTTGGATCAATTCTGTTCACAATCTTTGGATTCAGAACATTGTTTCAGAAGGGTACAGAATTGGTTTCAAGATGAGACCTCCTGCAAAGAGATTTTTTCTTTCCCGTGTCCCAGTAAATCCAGTGAAAGCTCAAGCATTTCTGAATTGTGTTTCAGATCTAGAGTTGGCTGGAGTAATTATGCCAGTTCCAGTTCCGGAACAGGGGATGGGGTTTTATTCAAATCTCTTCATTGTACCAAAGAAGGAGAATTCCTTCAGACCAGTTCTGGATCTAAAAATATTGAATCGTTATGTAAGGATACCAACGTTCAAAATGGTAACTGTAAGGACTATCTTGCCTTTTGTTCAGCAAGGGCATTATATGTCCACAATAGATTTACAGGATGCATATCTGCATATTCCGATTCATCCAGATCATTATCAGTTCCTGAGATTCTCTTTTCTGGACAAGCATTACCAGTTTGTGGCTCTGCCGTTTGGCCTAGCTACAGCTCCAAGAATTTTTACAAAGGTTCTCGGTGCCCTTCTGTCTGTAATCAGAGAACAGGGTATTGTGGTATTTCCTTATTTGGACGATATCTTGGTACTTGCTCAGTCTTTACATTTAGCAGAATCTCATACGAATCGACTTGTGTTGTTTCTTCAAGATCATGGTTGGAGGATCAATTTACCAAAAAGTTCATTGATTCCTCAGACAAGGGTAACCTTTCTGGGTTTCCAGATAGACTCAGTGTCCATGACTCTTGTCCATGACAAGAGACGTCTAAAATTGATTTCAGCTTGTCGAAACCTTCAGTCACAATCATTCCCTTCGGTAGCCTTATGCATGGAAATTCTAGGTCTTATGACTGCTGCATCGGACGCGATCCCCTTTGCTCGTTTTCACATGCGACCTCTTCAGCTCTGTATGCTGAATCAATGGTGCAAGGATTACACAAAGATATCTCAATTAATATCTTTAAAACCGATTGTACGACACTCTCTAACGTGGTGGACAGATCACCTTCGTTTAATCCAGGGGGCTTCTTTTGTGCTTCCGACCTGGACTGTAATTTCAACAGATGCAAGTCTCACAGGTTGGGGAGCTGTGTGGGGATCTCTGACGGCACAAGGAGTTTGGGAATCTCAGGAGGTGAGATTACCGATCAATAGTTTGGAACTCCGTGCAATTTTCAGAGCTCTTCAGTTTTGGCCTCTTCTGAAGAGAGAATCGTTCATTTGTTTTCAGACAGACAATGTCACAACTGTGGCATACATCAATCATCAAGGAGGGACTCACAGTCCTCTGGCTATGAAAGAAGTATCTCGAATTTTGGTTTGGGCGGAATCCAGCTCCTGTCTAATCTCTGCGGTTCATATCCCAGGTATAGACAATTGGGAAGCGGATTATCTCAGTCGCCAAACGTTGCATCCGGGCGAATGGTCTCTTCACCCAGAGGTATTTCTTCAGATTGTTCAATTGTGGGAACTTCCAGAAATAGATCTGATGGCGTCTCATCTAAACAAGAAACTTCCCAGGTATCTGTCCAGATCCCGGGATCCTCAGGCGGAGGCAGTGGATGCATTATCACTTCCTTGGAAGTATCATCCTGCCTATATCTTTCCGCCTCTAGTTCTTCTTCCAAGAGTAATCTCCAAGATTCTGAAGGAATGCTCGTTTGTTCTGCTGGTAGCTCCGGCATGGCCTCACAGGTTTTGGTATACGGATCTTGTCCGGATGGCCTCTTGCCAACCGTGGACTCTTCCGTTAAGACCAGACCTTCTGTCGCAAGGTCCTTTTTTCCATCAGGATCTGAAATCCTTAAATTTAAAGGTATGGAGATTGAACGCTTGATTCTTGGTCAAAGAGGTTTCTCTGACTCTGTGATTAATACTATGTTACAGGCGCGTAAATCTGTATCTAGAGAGATATATTATAGAGTCTGGAAGACTTATATTTCTTGGTGTCTTTCTCATCATTTTTCTTGGCATTCTTTTAGAATACCGAGAATTTTACAGTTTCTTCAGGATGGTTTAGATAAGGGTTTGTCCGCAAGTTCCTTGAAAGGTCAAATCTCTGCTCTTTCTGTTCTTTTTCACAGAAAGATTGCTATTCTTCCTGATATTCATTGTTTTGTACAAGCTTTGGTTCGTATAAAACCTGTCATTAAGTCAATTTCTCCTCCTTGGAGTTTGAATTTGGTTCTGGGGGCTCTTCAAGCTCATCCGTTTGAACCTATGCATTCATTGGACATTAAATTACTTTCTTGGAAAGTTTTGTTCCTTTTGGCAATCTCTTCTGCCAGAAGAGTTTCTGAATTATCTGCTCTTTCTTGTGAGTCTCCTTTTCTGATTTTTCATCAGGATAAGGCGGTGTTGCGAACTTCTTTTGAATTTTTACCTAAAGTTGTGAATTCCAACAACATTAGTAGAGAAATTGTGGTTCCTTCATTATGTCCTAATCCTAAGAATTCTAAGGAGAAATCGTTGCATTCTTTGGATGTTGTTAGAGCTTTGAAATATTATGTTGAAGCTACTAAGTCTTTCCGAAAGTCTTCTAGTTTATTTGTTATCTTTTCCGGTTCTAGAAAAGGCCAGAAAGCTTCTGCCATTTCTTTGGCATCTTGGTTGAAATCTTTAATTCATCTTGCCTATGTTGAGTCGGGTAAAACTCCGCCTTAGAGGATTACAGCTCATTCTACTAGGTCAGTTTCTACTTCCTGGGCGTTTAGGAATGAAGCTTCGATTGATCAGATTTGCAAAGCAGCAACTTGGTCCTCTTTGCATACTTTTACTAAATTCTACCATTTTGATGTATTTTCTTCTTCTGAAGCAGTTTTTGGTAGAAAAGTACTTCAGGCAGCGGTTTCAGTTTGAATCTTCTGCTTATGTTTTTCATTAAACTTTATTTTGGGTGTGGATTATTTTCAGCAGGAATTGGCTGTCTTTATTTTATCCCTCCCTCTCTAGTGACTCTTGTGTGGAAAGATCCACATCTTGGGTAATCATTATCCCATACGTCACTAGCTCATGGACTCTTGCTAATTACATGAAAGAAAACATAATTTATGTAAGAACTTACCTGATAAATTCATTTCTTTCATATTAGCAAGAGTCCATGAGGCCCGCCCTTTTTTTGTGGTGGTTATGATTTTTGTATAAAGCACAATTATTCCAATTCCTTATTTTATATGCTTTCGCACTTTTTTATCACCCCACTTCTTGGCTATTCGTTAAACTGAATTGTGGGTGTGGTGAGGGGTGTATTTATAGGCATTTTGAGGTTTGGGAAACTTTGCCCCTCCTGGTAGGAATGTATATCCCATACGTCACTAGCTCATGGACTCTTGCTAATATGAAAGAAATGAATTTATCAGGTAAGTTCTTACATAAATTATGTTTTTTCTTTGCAGATTGCGGGCAGGATTAGACCCGCGGGTGAGCTAAATACTAGACTTTATTGCGTCATTCTTGGCGCGAGAATTTTTTGGCACGAAAATATGTCGCAAGTTCGTAATTTCTGGCGTCATTCTTGACGCCGAGTTCCTTACACAAGGTTGCGTCGTTAGTGACGTGAGTGCCCAGACGTCGGCGCCAAAACATTTTCAATTACGTTGTGCGTCATACTTAGCGCCAAAATTTTTAATTATTTTTTAACCCCATTGCTATTTGCCTCTTGCCTTTTTCTATGTCAGAGGGCTATGCTTTTTGCATCTTTTTCCGATTCCTGAAACTGTGATATAAGGAAATTGATCATTTTGCTTTATATGTTGTTTTTTCTTTTACATTTTGCAAGATGTCTCAATCTGATCCTGTCTCAGAAGTATGCCTGATATCGGTTCTACCAAAGCTAAGTGCATTTGTTGTAAACTTGTGGAGATTATATCTCCGAATGTCATTTGTATTAGTTGTTATGATAAACTTTTACATGCAGATAATGTGTCCATCAGTAATAGTACATTGCCGGTTGCAGTTCCTTCAACTTCTAATGTACATAATATACGTATGAATTTTAAAGAATTTGTTACTGATTCTATTCAGAAGGATGTCTGCTTTTCCACCTTCTAATAAAAGTAAAAGGTCTTTTAAAACTTCACATAAGGTTGATGAAATTTCAAATGACCGACAACATAATGAATTATCCTCCTCTGATGAGGATCTATCTGATTCAGAAGATCCTTCCTCCGATATTGACACTGACAAATCTACTTATTTATTTAAAATGGAGTATATTCATTCTTTGTTAAAAGAAGTGTTAATCACTTTGGATATTGAGGAAACTAGTCCTCTTGACATTAAAACTAGTAAACATTTAAATTCTGTTTTTAAACCTCCTGTGGTTACTTCAGAGGTTTGTCCTATTCCTGATGCTATTTCTGATATGATTTCTAAGGAATGGAATAAGCCGGGTACTTCTTTTATTCCTTTTTCAAGGTTTAAAAAATTGTATCCTTTACCAGCAATTTCAATAGAGTTTTGGGAAAAGATCCCCAAGGTTGATGGGGCTATTTCTACTCTTGCTAAACGTACCACTATTCTTATGGAAGATAGTACTTCTTTTAAAGATCCTTTAAATAGGAAACTTGAATCTTATCTAAGGAAAGCCTATTTATATTCAGGTCATCTTCTCAGGCCTACAATTTCTTTGGCTGATGTTGCAGCTGCATCAACTTTTTGGTTGGAGAATTTAGCGCAACAAGAATTGGATTCTGACGTATCTAGCATTGTTCGCTTACTGCAACATGCTAATCATTTTATTTGTGATGCCATTTTTGATATTATCAAAATTTATGTTAGATCCATGTCTTTAGCTATTTTAGCTAGAAGAGCTTTGTCGCTTAAATCTTGGAATGCTGATATGACATCTAAGTCTAGATTGATATCTCTTGCTTTCCAAGGTAATAATTTATTTGGTTCTCAGTTAGATTCTATTATTTCAACTGTTACTGGGGGGAAGGGAGTTTGTTTGCCTCAGGATAAAAAAACCTAAGGGTAAATCTAAGGCTTCTAACCGTTTTCGTTCCTTTCGTCAAAATAAGGAACAAAAACCTAATCCTTCCCCCAAGGAATCTGTTTCCAATTGGAAGCCTTCCTCAAATTGGAATAAATCCAAGCCATTTAAGAAACCAAAGTCAGCCCCTAAGTCCGCATGAAGGTGCGGCCCTCTTTCCAGCTCAGCTGGTAGGGGGCAGATTAAGGTTTTTCAAGGATGTTTGAATAAATTCTGTCCAAAATTGTCTCTCAAGGGTATCGAATAGGATTCAGAGTAAGACCTCCTGTGAGAAGATTTTTTCTCTCACGTATCCCAGCAAATCCAATAAAAGCTCAGGCTTTCCTCAAGTGTGTTTCAGACTTGAAGTTATCAGGGGTAATAATGCCAGGTCCTTTTCAGGAACAGGGTTTGGGGTTTTATTCAAATCTATTCATTGTCCCAAAGAAGGAAAATTAATTCAGACCAGTTCTGGATCTGAAAATTTTGAATCGTTATGTAAGAGTACCAACTTTCAAGATGGTAACTATAAGGACTATTCTGCCTTTTGTTAAGCAAGGACATTATATGTCCATGATAGACTTGCAAGATGCATACCTTCATATTCCGATTAATCCAGATTATTATCAGTTCCTGAGATTCTCTTTTCTAGACAAGCATTACCAATTTGTTGTTCTTCCGTTTGGCCTAGCAACAGCTCCAAGTATCTTTTCAAAGGTTCTCGGTGGCCTGCTCTCTGTAACCAGAGAGCAGGGTATTGCGGTGTTTCCTTATTTGGACGATATCTTGGTACAAGCTCAGTCTTTACGATCTGCAGAATCTCACACAAATCAACTAGTGTTGTTTCTTCGGAAACATGGTTGGAGGATCAATTTACAAAAAAGTTTCTTGATTCCTCAGACAAGGGTCACCTTTTTAGGCTTCCAGATAGATTCAGTGTCCATGACTCTGTCTCTAACAGACAAGAGACGTTTAAAATTGGTTGCAGCCTGTCGGCACCTTCAGTCTCAGTCTTTCCCTTCAGTGGCTATGTGCATGGAAGTTTTAGGTCTCATGACTGCAGCATCGGACGCGATCCCCTTTGCTCGTTTTCACATGAGACCTCTTCAGCTTTGTATGCTGAATCAATGGTGCATGGATTATACAAAGATATCACAATTAATATCCTTAAATCCCAATGTTCGACACTCTCTGACGTGGTGGTTAAATCACCAGCGTTTAGTTCAAGGGGCTTCTTTTGTTCGGCCATCCTGGACTGTGATCACAACAGATGCAAGTCTTTCAGGTTGGGGAGCTGTTTGGGGATCTCTGACAGCACAAGGGGTTTGGAAATCTCAAGAGGCGAGATTACCAATCAATATTTTAGAACTCCGTGCAATTCTCAGAGCTCTTCAGTTTTGGCCTCTGTTAAAGAGAGAACTGTTCATTTGTTTTCAGACAGACAATATCACAACTGTGGCATATGTCAATCATCAGGGTGGGACTCAGAGTCCCCAAGCTATGAAAGAAGTATCTTGGATACTTGTTTGGGCGGAATCCAGCTCCTGTCTAATTTCTGTGGTGCATAACCCAGGTGTAGACAATTGGGAGGCGGATTATCTCAGCCGTCAGACTTTACATCCGGGGGAGTGGTCTTTCCATCCAGATGTGTTTTCTCAGATTGTTCAGATGTGGGGTCTTCCAGAGATAGATCTGATGGCCTCTCATCTAAACAAGAAACTTCCCATATACCTGTCCAGGTCCTGGATTTTCAGGCGGAAGCAGTGGATGCATTGACACTTCCTTGGTGTTATCAACCTGCTTATATTTTCCCGCCTCTAGTTCTTCTTCCAAGAGTGATCTATAAAATCATCATGGAATAATCGTTTGTGTTGCTGGTTGCTCCAGCATGGCCTCACAGGTTTTGGTATGCGGATCTTGTTCGGATGTCCAGTTGCCAACCTTCCGTTAAGGCCGGACCTATTGTCTCAAGGTCCGTTTTTCCATCAGGATCTCAAGTCATTAAATTTGAAGGTGTGGAAATTGAACGCCTAGTGCTAAGTCATAGAGGTTTCTCTGACTCAGTGATTAATACTATGTTACAAGCTCATAAATCTGTCTCTAGAAAGATTTATTATCGAGTTTGGAAGACTTATATTTCATGGTGTTCCTCTCATAAATTTTCTTGGCATTCTTTTAGAATTCCTAGAATTTTACAGTTTCTTCAGGATGGTTTGGATAAGGGTTTGTCTGCAAGTTCCTTGAAGGGACAAATCTCTGCTCTTTCTGTTTTATTTCACAGAAAGATTGCCAAACTTCCTGATATTCACTGTTTTGTACAGGCTTTGGTTCATATCAAGCCTATAATTAAATCAATCTCTCCTCCTTGGAGTCTTAATTTCGTTTTGAGGGCTTTACAGGCTCCTCCATTTGAGCCTATGCATTCTTTGGACATTAAACTACTTTCTTTGAAAGTGTTGTTCCTTTTGGCCATCTCTTCTGCTAGAAGAGTTTCTGAGCTATCTGCTCTTTCTTGTGAATCTCCTTTTCTGATTTTTCATCAGGATAAGGCGGTTTTGCGGACTTCATTTGAATTTTTACCTAAGGTTGTGAATTCTAACAACATTAGTAGAAAAAATGTTGTCCCTTCCTTGTGTCCTAATCCTAATAATCCTTTGGAAAGATTCTTACATTCTTTGGATGTGGTGAGAGCTTTGAAATATTATGTTGAAGCTACTAAAGATTTCAGGAAGACTTCTAGTCTGTTTGTTATATTTTCTGGTTCTATGAAAGGTCAGAAGGCTTCTGCTATTTCCTTGGCTTCTTGGTTATAGCTTTTGATTCATCAAGCTTATTTGGAGTCGGGTCAGGCCCCGCGTCAGAGAATTCTAGTAGATCAGTCTCCACTTTGTGGGCTTTTAAGAATGAAGCTTGAGTTGATCAGATTTGCAAAGCGGCGACTTGGTTCTCTTTGCATACATTTACTAAATTCTACTGTTTTGATGTATTTGCTTCTTCAGAAGCAGTTTTTGGTAGAAAAGTTCTTCAGGCAGCTGTTTCAGTTTGATTCTTCTGCTTATGTTTTTCTTTTCAAGTTTTTCTTGTCATTTAAGAATAAATTTATAATTTGGGTTGTGGATTATTTTTTCAGTGGAAAATGGCTGTTCTTTGTTTTTATCCCTCCCTCCCTAGTGACTCTTGCGTGGAGTTCCACATCTTGGGTATTGATATCCCATACGTCACTAGCTCATGGACTCTTGCCAAATACATGAAAGAAAACATAATTTATGTAAGAATTTACCTGATAAATTAATTTCTTTCATATTGGCAAGAGTCCATGAGGCCCACCCTTTTTATGGTGGTTATGATTTTTTTGTATAAAGCACAATTATTTCAAAATTCCTTTGTTGATGCTTTTTACTCCTTCCTTATCACCCCACTACTTGACTATTCATTAAACTGAATTGTGGGCATGGTGAGGGGTGTATTTATAGGCATTTTGAGGTTTGGGAAACTTTGCCCCTCCTGGTAGGATTGTATATCCCATACGTCACTAGCTCATGGACTCTTGCCAATATGAAATAAATTAATTTATCAGGTAAATTCTTACATAAATTATGTTTTTTCTACTTTTAGTTGTAGCAAGGGTTTGATATCAGCATGCCCCTTGTCCCCTCTCCCTCCTGCCTGGGTAGTAAGACTGCCTCTCTAACATGCAGGATTAGAAGCAATGCCTGCTTTATGTGACATAATAATGGAGACTGGGTGCGGTCACTCCTCACACTGCAGGGATAGGGCTAGGAGTATGTTGCAAAACCCATTGTACAACTCTAAAGCAATAAATTGTGTATACACAGCCTGGGATTAAAGGGGAGATAAATCTAAACTTCTCTCAGATTTTACCCGTGGCCAGAGTAGTCCTAATCGGCATTCTCAGAGACTGACACCTCACACTGCCACACTCCACTAGTAAGTAGACACAGTAAGGCTCCTGAGGTGACTAGTCAGAACTTCCAAGTTATTCCTCAAGACAACACTGCAGCACGGTCGCTGCCTTCTCATGCCTGAGCTCAAAGACAAGTCAACACGGCACATGCGCCAAAGCCAACTGTCTCCCACGAAAATCGGGACAGTTGGGGGTATGAGATAGAGATCTGTATCAATGATATTTTGGATGTTAATGAATTACAGTGATTGATATTAGAACAATGAAAATGAAGCAGGATAACATTTGAACCCAAATACATTTTTCTTGTGCAGGAGGCCTGGAAGAAGTATAGAGAAGTTAACCAAGAATTAAAAATTCTGCAAACTTCTAAAGAGGTAATAGTTATCAATAATAATACAATATAGCTTATGTTATTTATTTGTACCTATATTCACTAACTGACTAATTGACTAATTGTGTTGCTTAATTTGGACTAGATTACAAGTGTAGCTTTATTTTAACGTGCACCTATAAAGGGGCAAATTTTCTTGTTTACGGGTGCACGTTAAATAACCAGCCGTTTACTGACGGCATGAGAACAAGGCCTCCATTGGAGCCTATGGAAGCACACTCTCGTGAGCACAAGACTTCCATTCAATATCAAAATGCAGTCGAGTTTGCATTGTGCTTCTCTATTAATACCAGTGAACATTTACGTGAGCTGGTATTACTGAGTGGAGCGGCAATATTGCGCTCACAAAAGCACAACATTGCGCTCCACTTGTAATCTAGCCCTTTATGAGTCATAATCCCTTCTCTTAGGTCCTCTAAGTTGCAAAACTCATTTTATTTTACATAAATAAACAGGTCCATTCAGAACATTTATCCTAAAGGGACATTAGCCTATATCATTTCTGGAAAATTTTAAAACCATTTCATCATGCCTATATTAAATGTCACTTGCACACAAAAAACAAGGTAAATTACATTTTAGCACCAACTTGGGTACATATTTACTTATCATTTATTTGTGTAAGAAGACATTACAGACAATTAGATTCTGTTATGCCACCCATAGACTTTAATGTAGTGTATGTTCCGGCAAAGAAAGTCCATTTCACTCTATTGAAATACATTCAAGTCTATGAGGCTTGCGGTACAGCATCTGCTTGGCAGTAAATTAAAAATGCCATTCTTAAAAATAAAAAGACCTTGAGCTTACCAGTCTTATTTTCTGTTGGATCTTTAACCTCTTCTGACCTACAACAATAGGATACAATCGATCATTGCTATATTTCATACTTGAAGTAGGTTACTAAAGTGAAACAAAATAATTCAATAATCCTGATTGGTTAATCAATCCTGATTATGAATGAGTGGGCTAAATGTTAAAACTGACCCTGGTTTTCTGAGGTTTTGATTTCAGTTCAAAAATAAAGATTTTATATTGCCTACAGTATTTTCTTAAATGCGTGCCCTTTCTGTGCTGTCCATGTAACTGTATATACAAAGTTAATATATGGGGAAAAAACAAGTTCAACAAACTGTTAAAAATCTTAAATATTGTATAACTTTAAAGAGAAATCAGTCTACCTACACATACCAGTCAATAGTAGAATGATATGGTAAACCCAGAGCCCAATTCCATTTCTACTATTTCTTTGAGTCAAACCCTTACATATTTTTGTAGCATTTATGAAATATTTCTACAATATAGATGGTTATCAGTCGTTTTATCTTTGCTCAGATAAATACTTACCAGGTATGATCCCATTCTCTAGGGCGAATAGATAGTATTTACTAATAGTCCTCTTTTTACCATTTAAAAATTGACACCTCTTACTGGTCTCCTCATTCTTAATTCTACACATCACAGAATCACATGGCCTGATCATTTTCCAATACCAGAGAAGGTATGGTATAGCTTCTCGTACAAGGACATATTAAACTTGTCCAATCTGTTGCAGTACAACTTTGTGGCCAGGGCCTGATTGAACATGTTGGGGAAAACTTGCATAAATAACACCTATCAATTTAAATGAATAAGATAGCATCTATAGTAGTAGTACTTTCTGAAAAAAATTAAACAAGAAATTAAAAATCTCCTTCCCTGTTTATATCTAGCAGCATCCTAAACATATCACACCATGAAGACTTAAGTGTCTCAATCGTAGGAAAAGATTTAACTTCTTATCTGAATCTATATTAAAGCTATTCCACATTGTTTGTTTGGACTGGGTAAATCAGATCAATAATCTCTGTAAGGAGATTCACTAAAGATACTCACAGAAAACAGGGCAGCAAATATCCCACAAATGTTTCAAAGGGGGGATGAATAGTCAGTCGTCAAAGAAGTCAGTCATTTTTGTTCAGTCCTCTAGACCAAAAAGTGCGGAATTCAAACCTGATCAAAGAGGCAGATTACTTTAGCATAGTCTTAATCTATTAGACAGAATGGCAGCTACACAAAATAGTTTTCTACAAGATATCAGAACAATTAAGGGATCCAAAAGTGAAGCTGATGGTGTCCAACAAAAATCCTGAAGTTAGTTCATTGTTTGTTTCCCCATCTACTCAGTTGATGCATTTTCTTAGGTGCTGGACAGCAAACATTTTATTTAAAGGGACAGTCAACACCAGAATTTTTGTTGTTTTAAAAGATAGATAATCCCTTTATTACCCATTCCCCAGTTTTGCATAACCAACACAGTTATAATAATACACTTTTTACCTCTGTGATTAACTTGTATCTAAGCATCTTCTGACAGCCCCCTGATCACATGACATTTTATTTATTATCTATTGACTTTCATTTTAGCCAATTAGTGCAGTGTCTGCCACAATCCACGGGCGTGCTCACAATGTTATCTATAGGGTTTACCTGAATTAGCTCTCCCCTGCTGTGAAAAGCAAATACAAAAACATGTGATTAGAGGTGGCCTTCAAGGGCTTAGAAATTATCATATGAGCCTTCCTAGGTCTAGCTTTCAACTAAGAATACCAAAAGAACAAAGCAAAATTGGTGATAAAAGTAAATTGGAAAGTTGTTTAAAATTACATGCCCTATTTGAAACATGAAAGATTTTTTTGGACTTGACTGTCTCTTTAACTTTTAGTATTACTGGTACATCAGCTTCTATGAAGAATCAAGAAGCAACTTTGGAAAATTTAGATTTTGTTCCTGCTGCTCAATTCTTTATGTTGCAGCAGCTAGATATTCCAGCAATAGAAATAAAACATTTACTTATTGAAGGTGTGTTTAACCACGGCCATGAGAAGTCACTTTCCTATTTAGCTCCTGAAGTGGTATGCACTGCAGAACTAACTAAATATCATTTGAATCCAGCAGAAACTTGCACCAACAAGGCTGTTTTTGTCTGTGCGTGTGTATATGTGTGTGTATATGTGCGCTGGTGTATATGTGTGTGCGTGTGTATATGTGCGCTGGTGTATGTGTGTGTGCGTGTATGTGTGTGTGCGTGTGTATGTGTGCGCTGGTGTATGTGTGTGTGCGCTGGTGTATGTGTGTGTGCGTGTGTATATGTGTGCTGGTGTGTGTGTGTATATGTGCGCTGGTGTATACGTGTGTGCGTGTGTATATGTATGTGCGCTGGTGTATATGTATGTGCGCTGGTGTTTATGTGTGTGCGTGTGTATATGTGCGCTGGTGTATTTGTGTGTGCGTGTGTATGTGTGCGCTGGTGTATATGTGTGTGTATATGTATGTGCGCTGGTGTATATGTGTGTGCGTGTATATGTGTGTGCGCTGGTGTATATGTGTGTGCGTGTGTATGTGTGTATATAAGCGCTGGTGTATATGTGTGTGCGTGTGTATATGTGTGCTGGTGTATATGTGTGTGTATATGTGTGCTGGTGTAAAAGTGTGTGCGTGTGTATATGTGTATGCTGGTGTATATGTGTGTGCGTGTGTATATGTGCGCTGGTGTATATGTGTGTGCGTGTGTATGTGTGTATATGTGCGCTGGTATATATGTGTGTGCGTGTGTATATGTGCGCTGGTGTATATGTGTGTGTGTGTATATGTGTGTGCGTGTGTATGTGTGTATATGTGCGCTGGTGTATATGTGTGTGCATGTGTATATGTGCGCTGGTGTATATGTGTGTGTGTGTATATGTGCGCTGGTGTATATGTGTGTGTGTGTGTATATGTGCGCTGGTGTATATGTGTGTGCGTGTGTATATGTGCGCTGGTGTATATATGTGTGTGTGTGTATATGTGCGCTGGTGTATATGTGTGTGCGTGTGTATATGTGCGCTGGTGTATGTGTGTTGTGTGTATATGTGTGTGCGTGTGCATATGTGCGCTGGTGTATATGTGTGTGCGTGTGTATATGTGTGCTGGTGTATATGTGTGTGCGTGTGTATATGTGCGCTGGTGTATATGTGTGTGCGTGTATATATGTGCGCTGGTGTATATGTGCGTGCGTGTGTATATGTGCGCTGGTGTATATGTGTGTGCTGGTGTATATGTGTGTGCGTGTGTATATGTGCGCTGGTGTATTTGTGTGTGCGTGTGTATGTGTGCGCTGGTGTATATTTGTGTGTATATGTGCGTACTAGTGCAGTACAAAATATGATGTGGGTAATCGCAGGCGGGGGTGTACCCTTGGGAGTGGGCTGTATATGTACGCTGGTGTATATGTGTGTGCGTGTGTATATGTGCGCTGGTGTATATGTGTGTATGTGTGTATATGTGCGCTGGTGTATATGTGTGTGCGTGTGTATGTGTGTATATGTGCGCTGGTGTATATGTGTGTGCATGTGTATATGTGTATGCGTGTGTATATGTGTGCTGGTGTATATGTATGTGTGTGCGTGTGTATATGTGTATGCGAGTGTATATGTGTGTGCGTGTGTATATGTGTGTGCGTGTGTGTGTGTATATGTGCGCTGGTGTATATGTGTGTGTGCGTGTGTATATGTGCGCTGGTGTATATGTGTGTGTGTGTGTATATGTGCGCTGGTGTATATGTGTGTGCGTGTGTATATGTGTGTGCGTGTGTATGTGTGTAAATGTGCGCTGGTGTATATGTGTGTGCATGTGTATATGTGCGCTGGTGTATATGTGTGTGTGTGTGTATATGTGCGCTGGTGTATATGTGTGTGCGTGTGTATATGTGCGCTGGTGTATATGTGTGTGCGTGTGTATATGTGCGCTGGTGTATATGTGTGTGCGTGTGTATATGTGCGCTGGTGTATATGTGTGTGTGTATATGTGCGCTGGTGTATATGTGTGTGTGTGTATATGTGCGCTGGTGTATATGTGTGTGCGTGTGTATATGTGCGCTGGTGTATATGTGTGTATGTGTGTATATGTGCGCTGGTGTATATGTGTGTGTGTGTGTATATGTGCTCTGGTGTATATGTGTGTGCTTGTGTATATGTGTGCGTGTGTATATGTGTGCTGGTGTATATGTGTGTGTGTGTGTATATGTGCGCTGGTGTATATGTGTGTGCGTGTGTATATGTGCTCTGGTGTATATGTGTGTGCGTGTGTATATGTGCGCTGGTGTATATGTGTGTGCGTGTGTATATGTGCGCTGGTGTATATGTGTGTGCGTGTGTATATGTGCGCTGGTGTATATGTGTGTGCGTGTGTATATGTGCGCTGGTGTATATGTGTGTGCGTGTTTATATGTGTGTGCGTGTGTATATGTGCGCTGGTGTATAAATGTGCGCTGGTGTATATGTGTGTGCGTGTGTATATGTGCGCTGGTGTATATGTGTGTGCGTGTGTATATGTGCGCTGGTGTATATGTGTGTGCGTGTGTATATGTGTGTGCGCTGTTGTATATGTGTGTGCGTGTGTATATGTGCGCTGGTGTATATGTGTGTGCGTGTGTATATGTGCGCTGGTGTATATGTGTGTGCGTGTGTATATGTGCGCTGGTGTATATGTGTGTGCGTGTGTATATGTGTGTGCGTGTGTATATGTGCGCTGGTGTATATGTGTGTGCTGGTGTATATGTGTGTGCGTGTGTATATATGTGCGCTGGTGTATATGTGTGTGCGTGTGTATATGTGCGCTGGTGTATATGTGTGTGCGTGTGTATATGTGCGCTGGTGTATGTGTGTGCGTGTGTATATGTGCGCTGGTGTATATGTGTGTGCGTGTGCATAAGTGCGCTGGTGTATATGTGTGTGTGCGTGTGTATATGTGCACTGGTGTATATATGTGTGTGCGTGTATATATGTGTGTGCGTGTGTATATGTGTGTGCATGTGTATATGTGCGCTGGTGTATATGTGTGTGCGTGTGTATAAGTGCGCTGGTGTATATGTGTGTGCGTGTGTATAAGTGCGCTGGTGTATATGTGTGTGCGTGTGTATATGTGCGCTGGTGTATATGTGTGTGCGTGTGTATATGTGCACTGGTGTATATATGTGTGTGCGTGTGTATATGTGCGCTGGTGTATATATATGTGTGTGCGTGTGTATATGTGTGTGCGTGTGTATATGTGCGCTGGTGTATATGTGTGTGCGTGTGTATAAGTGCGCTGGTGTATATGTGTGTGCGTGTGTATAAGTGCGCTGGTGTATATGTGTGTGCGTGTGTATATGTGCGCTGGTGTATATGTGTGTGCGTGTGTATATGTGCACTGGTGTATATGTGTGTGCGTGTGTATATGTGCACTGGTGTATATGTGTGTGCGTGTGTATGTGTGTATATGTGTGTGCGTGTGTATGTGTGTATATGTGTGTGCGTGTGTATATGTGCGCTGGTGTATATGTGTGTGCACTGGTCTATATATGTGTGTGCGTGTGTATATGTGTGTGCGTGTGTATATGTGCACTGGTGTATATGTGTGTGCGTGTGTATGTGTGTATATGTGTGCGTGTGTATATGTGTGTGCGTGTGTATATGTGCGCTGGTGTATATGTGTGTGTGTGTGTATATGTGCGCTGGTGTATATGTGTGTGCGTGTGTATATGTGTGTGCGTGTGTATATGTGTGTGCGTGTGTATATGTGTGTGCGTGTGTATATGTGTGTGCGTGTGTATATGTGCGCTGGTGTATATGTGTGTATATGTGTGTGCGCTGGTGTATATGTGTGTGCGTGTGTATATGTGTGTGCGTGTGTATATGTGTGTGCGTGTGTATATGTGCGCTGGTGTATATGTGTGTGCGTGTGTATATGTGTGTGCGTGTGTATATGTGCGCTGGTGTATATGTGTGTGCATGTGTATATGTGCACTGGTGTATATGTGTGTGCGTGTATATGTGTGTGCGTGTATATGTGTGTGCGTGTGTATATGTGTGTGCGTGTGTATATGTGCACTGGTGTATATGTGTGTGCGTGTGTGTATATGTGTGTGCGTGTGTATATGTGTGTGCGTGTGTATATGTGCGCTGGTGTATATGTGTGTGCGTGTGTATATGTGCGCTGGTGTATATGTGTGTGCGTGTGTATATGTGTGTGCGTGTGTATATGTGCGCTGGTGTATATGTGTGTGCATGTGTATATGTGTGTGCGTGTGTATATGTGCGCTGGTGTATATGTGTGTGCGTGTGTATATGTGCACTGGTGTATATGTGTGTGCGTGTGTATATGTGTGCGCTGGTGTATATGTGTGCGCTGGTGTATATGTGTGTGCGTGTGTATATGTGTGTGCGTGTGTATATGTGCGCTGGTGTATATGTGTGTGCGTGTGTATATGTGCACTGGTGTATATGTGTGTGCGTGTGTATATGTGTGTACGTGTGTATATGTGCACTGGTGTATATGTGTGTGCGTGTGTATATGTGCGTGTATATGTGTGTGCGTGTGTATATGTGCGTGTATATGTGTGTGCGTGTGTATATGTGCGCTGGTGTATATGTGCGCTGGTGTATATGTGTGTGCGTGTGTATATGTGCGCTGGTGTATATGTGTGTGCGTGTGTATATGTGCGCTGGTGTATATGTGTGTGGCGTGTGTATATGTGCACTGGTGTATATGTGTGTGCGTGTGTATATGTGTGCGCTGGTGTATATGTGTGCGCTGGTGTATATGTGTGCGCTGGTGTATATGTGGTGTGCGTGTGTATATGTGTGTGCGTGTGTATATGTGCGCTGGTGTATATGTGTGTGCGTGTGTATATGTGCACTGGTGTATATGTGTGTGCGTGTGTATATGTGTGTACGTGTGTATATGTGCGCTGGTGTATATGTGTGTGCGTGTGTATATGTGCGTGTATATGTGTGTGCGTGTGTATATGTGCGCTGGTGTATATGTGCGCTGGTGTATATGTGTGTGCGTGTGTATATGTGCGCTGGTGTATATGTGTGTGCGTGTGTATATGTGCGCTGGTGTATATGTGTGCGCTGGTGTATATGTGTGTGGGTGTGTATATGTGCGCTGGTGTATATGTGTGTGCGTGTGTATATGTGCGCTGGTGTATATGTGTGTGCGTGTGTATATGTGCGCTGGTGTATATGTGTGTGCGTGTGTATATGTGTGTGCGTGTGTATATGTGTGTGCGTGTGTATATGTGGGCTGGTGTATATGTGTGTGTATATGTGTGTATATGTGCGCTGGTGTATATGTGTGTGCGTGTGTATATGTGCGCTGGTGTATATGTGTGTGCGTGTGTATATGTGTGTGCGTGTGTATATGTGGGTGCGTGTATATGTGTGTGCGTGTGTATATGTGTGCTGGTGTATATGTGCGCTGGTGTATATGTGTGTGCGTGTGTATATGTGTGTGCGTGTGTATATGTGTGTGTGTATATGTGTGTGCGTGTGTATATGTGTGTGCGCTGGTGTATATGTGTGTGCGTGTGTATATGTGTGTGCGTGTGTATATGTGTGTGCGTGTGTATGTGTGTGCGTGTGTATATGTGTGCTGGTGTATATGTGTGCTGGTGTATATGTGTGTGCGTGTGTATATGTGTGTGCGTGTGTATATGTGTGTGTGTGTGTATATGTGTGTGCGTGTGTATATGTGTGTGCGCTGGTGTATATGTGTGTGCGTGTGTATATGTGTGTGCGTGTGTATATGGGTGTGCGTGTGTATATGTGCGCTGGTGTATATGTGTGTGCGTGTGTATATGTGCGCTGGTGTATATGTGTGTGCGTGTGTATGTGTGCGCTGGTGTATGTGTGTGCGTGTGCATAAGTGCGCTGGTGTATATGTGTGTGTGCGTGTGTATATGTGCGCTGGTGTATATATATATGTGTGCGTGTGTATATGTGCACTGGTGTATATATGTGTGTGCGTGTGTATATGTGCGCTGGTGTATATATGTGTGTGTATATGTGTGTGCGTGTGTATGTGTGTGTGCGTGTGTATAAGTGCGCTGGTGTATATGTGTGTGCTTGTGTATAAGTGCGCTGGTGTATATGTGTGTGCGTGTGTATATGTGTGTGCGTGTGTATATGTGTGTGCGTGTGTATATGTGCGCTGGTGTATATGTGTGTGCGTGTGTATATGTGCGCTGGTGTATATATGTGTGTGCGTGTGTATATGTGTGTGCGCTGGTGTATATATGTGTGCGTGTGTATATGTGCGCTGGTGTATGTGTGTGCGTGTGTATATGTGCGCTGGTGTATATGTGTGTGCGTGTGTATAAGTACACTGGTGTATATGTGTGTGCGTGTGTATATGTGCACTGGTGTATATATGTGTGTGCGTGTGTATATGTGCGTTGGTGTATATATGTGTGTGCGTGTGTATATGTGTGTGCATGTGTATATGTGCGCTGGTGTATATGTGTGTGCGTGTGTATAAGTGCGCTGGTGTATATGTGTGTGCGTGTGTATAAGTGCGCTGGTGTATATGTGTGTGCGTGTGTATATGTGCGCTGGTGTATATGTGTGTGCGTGTGTATATGTGCACTGGTGTATATATGTGTGTGCGTGTGTATATGTGCGCTGGTGTATATATATGTGTGTGCGCTGGTGTATATATGTGTGTGCGTGTGTATATGTGTGTGCGTGTGTATATGTGCGCTGGTGTATATGTGTGTGCGTGTGTATAAGTGCGCTGGTGTATATGTGTGTGCGTGTGTATAAGTGCGCTGGTGTATATGTGTGTGCGTGTGTATATGTGCGCTGGTGTATATGTGTGTGCGTGTGTATATGTGCACTGGTGTATATGTGTGTGCGTGTGTATGTGTGTGCGTGTGTATGTGTGTATATGTGTGTGCGTGTGTATGTGTGTATATGTGTGTGCGTGTGTATATGTGCGCTGGTGTATATGTGTGTGCACTGGTCTATATATGTGTGTGCGTGTGTATATGTGTGTGCGTGTGTATATGTGCACTGGTGTATATGTGTGTGCGTGTGTGCGTGTGTATATGTGTGTGCGTGTGTATATGTGCGCTGGTGTATATGTGTGTGTGTGTGTATATGTGCGCTGGTGTATATGTGTGTGCGTGTGTATATGTGTGTGCGTGTGTGCGTGTGTATATGTGTGTGCGTGTGTATATGTGCGCTGGTGTATATGTGTGTATATGTGTGTGCGTGTGTATATGTGCGCTGGTGTATATGTGTGTGCGTGTGTATATGTGTGTGCGTGTGTATATGTGTGTGCGTGTGTATATGTGCGCTGGTGTATATGTGTGTGCGTGTGTATATGTGTGTGCGTGTGTATATGTGCGCTGGTGTATATGTGTGTGCATGTGTATGTGTGTGCGTGTATATGTGTGTGCGTGTATATGTGTGTGCGTGTGTATATGTGTGTGCGTGTGTATATGTGCACTGGTGTATATGTGTGTCATGTGTGTATATGTGTGTGCGTGTGTATATGTGTGTGCGTGTGTATATGTGCGCTGGTGTATATGTGTGTGCGTGTGTATATGTGCGCTGGTGTATATGTGTGTGCGTGTGTATATGTGTGTGCGTGTGTATATGTGCGCTGGTGTATATGTGTGTGCATGTGTATATGTGTGTGCGTGTGTATATGTGCGCTGGTGTATATGTGTGTGCGTGTGTATATGTGCACTGGTGTATATGTGTGTGCGTGTGTATATGTGTGCGCTGGTGTATATGTGTGCGCTGGTGTATATGTGTGTGCGTGTGTATATGTGTGCGCTGGTGTATATGTGTGTGCGTGTGTATATGTGCACTGGTGTATATGTTTGTGCGTGTGTATATGTGTGTACGTGTGTATATGTGCGCTGGTGTATATGTGTGTGCGTGTGTATATGTGCGTGTATATGTGTGTGCGTGTGTATATGTGCGTGTATATGTGTGTGCGTGTGTATATGTGCGCTGGTGTATATGTGCGCTGGTGTATATGTGTGTGCGTGTGTATATGTGCGCTGGTGTATATGTGTGTGCATGTGTATATGTGTGTGCGTGTGTATATGTGCGCTGGTGTATATGTGTGTGCGTGTGTATATGTGCACTGGTGTATATGTGTGTGCGTGTGTATATGTGTGCGCTGGTGTATATGTGTGCGCTGGTGTATATGTGTGTGCGTGTGTATATGTGTGTGCGTGTGTATATGTGCGCTGGTGTATATGTGTGTGCGTGTGTATATGTGCACTGGTGTATATGTGTGTGCGTGTGTATATGTGTGTACGTGTGTATATGTGCGCTGGTGTATATGTGTGTGCGTGTGTATATGTGCGTGTATATGTGTGTGCGTGTGTATATGTGCGTGTATATGTGTGTGCGTGTGTATATGTGCGCTGGTGTATATGTGCGCTGGTGTATATGTGCGCTGGTGTATATGTGTGTGCGTGTGTATATGTGCGCTGGTGTATATGTGTGTGCGTGTGTATATGTGCGCTGGTGTATATGTGTGCGCTGGTGTATATGTGTGTGGGTGTGTATATGTGCGCTGGTGTATATGTGTGTGCGTGTGTATATGTGCGCTGGTTTATATGTGTGTGCGTGTGTATATGTGCGCTGGTGTATATGTGTGTGCGTGTGTATATGTGTGTGCGTGTGTATATGTGTGTGCGTGTGTATATGTGTGTGCGTGTGTATATGTGGGCTGGTGTATATGTGTGTGTATATGTGTGTATATGTGCGCTGGTGTATATGTGTGTGCGTGTGTATATGTGCGCTGGTGTATATGTGTGTGCGTGTGTATATGTGTGTGCGTGTGTATATGTGTGTGCGTGTATATGTGTGTGCGTGTGTATATGTGTGCTGGTGTATATGTGCGCTGGTGTATATGTGTGTGCGTGTGTATATGTGTGTGCGTGTGTATATGTGTGTGTGTGTGTATATGTGTGTGCGTGTGTATGTGTGTGTGCGCTGGTGTATATGTGTGTGCGTGTGTATATGTGTGTGCGTGTGTATATGGGTGTGCGTGTGTATATGTGCGCTGGTGTATATGTGTGTGCGTGTGTATATGTGCGCTGGTGTATATGTGTGTGCGTGTGTATGTGTGCGCTGGTGTATGTGTGTGCGTGTGCATAAGTGCGCTGGTGTATATGTGTGTGTGCGTGTGTATATGTGCGCTGGTGTATATATATATGTGTGCGTGTGTATATGTGCACTGGTGTATATATGTGTGTGCGTGTGTATATGTGCGCTGGTGTATATATGTGTGTGTATATGTGTGTGCGTGTGTATGTGTGTGTGCGTGTGTATAAGTGCGCTGGTGTATATGTGTGTGCTTGTGTATAAGTGCGCTGGTGTATATGTGTGTGCGTGTGTATATGTGTGTGCGTGTGTATATGTGTGTGCGTGTGTATATGTGCGCTGGTGTATATGTGTGTGCGTGTGTATATGTGCGCTGGTGTATATATGTGTGTGCGTGTGTATATGTGTGTGCGCTGGTGTATATATGTGTGCGTGTGTATATGTGCGCTGGTGTATATGTGTGTGCGTGTGTATATGTGCGCTGGTGTATATGTGTGTGCGTGTGTATAAGTACACTGGTGTATATGTGTGTGCGTGTGTATAAGTGCGCTGGTGTATATGTGTGTGCGTGTGTATATGTGCACTGGTGTATATGTGTGTGCGTGTGTATATGTGCACTGGTGTATATGTGTGTGCATATGTGTGTGCTGGTGTATATGTGCGCTGGTGTATATGTATGTGCACTGATCTATATATGTGTGTGCGTGTGTATATGTGTGTGCACTGGTGTATATGTGTGTGCGTGTGTATGTGTGCATATGTGTGTGCGTGTGTATATGTGTGTGCGTGTGTATATGTGCGCTGGTGTATATGTGCGCTGGTGTATATGTGTGTGCGTGTGTATATGTGCGCTGGTGTATATGTGTGTGCGTGTGTATATGTGTGTGCGTGTGTATATGTGTGTGCGTGTGTGCGTGTGTGTATATGTGTGTGCGTGTGTATATGTGCGCTGGTGTATATGTGTGTGCGTGTGTATATGTGTGTGCGTGTGTATATGTGCGCTGGTGTGTATATGTGTGTGCGTGTGTATATGTGTGCATGTGTATATGTGCACTGGTGTATATGTGTGTGCGTGTGTATATGTGCGCTGGTGTATATGTGTGCGCGTGTGTATATGTGCGCTGGTGTATATGTGTGTGCGTGTGCATATGTGCGCTGGTGTATATGTGTGTGCGTGTGTATATGTGCACTGGTGTATATGTGTGTGCGTGCAGCTGTGTGCCTGTGCGTTAGAGCTTGGGAGGAATTGAAAACCCCAATGAATATGTACAATTGTCTATACGTACTCATTATACATATTTTCTTGCAGCTTTTGCAGTCAGATCTAGCAGAGAAGCAGAATGTAATCATCTTATTGAAGAAACAGATAGAACAGGGTCAAGCAGAGGCAAGAAAGGCGGTAAGTAAAACAGCACAGCACATTCACTTTACTACTGCAAAGTAAGCTCACCACATGAAGAAACACAATGGAGACATTGGTTTCCACCTGAAAAATAATATATTTTTAATTAAAGCATTATAAACAGACACAAGGACGGACGGAAAGACAGATACACAGACAGACAGACAGATCCTTTCACTGGCCACAGGTTTATTTCCATTGCATCTGTAAGCAGATTAGTATCATCATTCAGTTTACAGTGACAAAAAGATGCAATATATTGTGTTAGAATAAACTATATATAAACTAACTTGTATTGCTTTTACAGAAAGTGCAGATGGAGAACTTAGGGAAAGGATTTGACCACCGATTAAACAAAGCACAAGCAAAACAAAGGCATATAATCCAGTCACTAATGAATGAAAATGCTGATTTAAGGTAGGAACTAGGAACAGTCTGTATACTGAAAATAAATATACTCAGTAAAATGTGTGCTCAGTATAGATAAGTAAACCGGTGCTAAAACGCCAATGACAATTGCTACAAAATTAATTATTTGTATATAAGTTTAATTGCGGTTAAGTGTTTTTCCCTTTCCTTTTTCTCCTTTACATCATTTGTACTGAGTCTGGTTTGGGTACCTTATACTTATACCTTATACTAGCTTTTCTATGCAGCAATCAGAAACAAAATGGCTGCCCACATGTGGCTTTCTGAATACTTCTGTCCCTACTTCTGACAGCTGACTTGTCTTTTCATGAATGTAAATAGATTATATAAGATTTGGAATTGTAAAGTCTGCTTAAAGGAACAGTAGGGTCAACATTAATCTTTAATGAAGCAGTTTTAAGCAACTTTTTAATTTACTTCTTTTATCCAATTTGCTTTGTTTTTGTGTGTATCCTTTGTTGAAGATCATATAACTAAGAGACACTTCTGGGAGCTAGCTGCTGATTGGTGGCTGCACATATATGCCTCTTGTCACTGGTGGTGATTGTTATGTTTAGAGTTTTGTAGGGGGTGGGTTTAGGGTATTTAAGGTGTGTGTTATACATATGGTGTACAGTGGGGCAAAAAAGTATTTAGTCAGCCACCAATTGTGCAAGTTCTCCCACTTAAGAAGTTGAGAGAGGCCTGTAATTTTCATCATAGGTATACCTCAACTATGAGAGACAAAATGTGGAAACAAATCCAGACAATCACATTGTCTGATTTGGAAGAAATTTATTTGCAAATTATGGTGGAAAATAAGTATTTGGTCAATATCAAAAGTTCATCTCAATACTTTGTTATATATCTTTTGTTGGCAATGACAGAGGTCAAATGTTTTCTGTAAGTCTTCACAAGGTTGTCACACACTGTTGCTGGTATGTTGGCCCATTCCTGCATGCAGATCTCCTCTAGAGCAGTGATGTTTTGGGGCTGTCGCTTGGCAACACAGACTTTCAACTCCCTCCAAAAGTTTTCTATGGGGTTGAGATCTGGAGACTGGCTAAGCCATTCCAGGACCTTGAAATGCTTCTTACGAAGCCACTCCTTCGTTGCCCGGGCGGTGTGTTTGGGATCATTGTCACGCTGAAAGACCCAGCCACGTTTCATCTTCAATGCCCTTGCTGATGGAAGGAGGTTTGCACTCAAAATCTCACGATACATGGCCCCATTCATTCTTTCATGGACACGGATCAGTCATCCTGTTCCCTTTGCAGAGAAACAGCCCCAAAGCATAATGTTGCCACCCCCATGTTTCACAGTAGGTATGGTGTTCTTTTGCAACTCAGCATTCTCTCTCCTCCAAACACGACGAGTTGTGTTTCTACCAAACAGTTCTACTTTGGTTTCATTTGACCATATGACATTCTCCCAATCCGCTTCTGGATCATCCAAATGCTCTCTAGCATACTTCAGATGGGCCCGGACATGTACTTGCTTAAGCAGGGGGACACGTCTGGCACTGCAGGATCTGAGTCCCTGGCGGCGTAGTGTGTTTCTGATGGTAGCCTTTGTTACATTGGTCCCAGCTCTCTGCAGGTCATTCACTAGGTCCCCCTGTGTGGTTTTGGGATGTTTGCTAACCGTTCTTGTGATCATTTTGACCCCACGGGGTGAGATCTTGCATGGAGCCCCAGATCGAGGGAGATTATCAGTGGTCTTGTATGTCTTCCATTTTTAAATTATTGCTCCCACAGTTGATTTCTTCACACCAAGCTGCTTGCCTATTGCAGATTCAGTCTTCCCAGCCTGGTGCAGGTCTACAATTTTGTTTCTGGTGTCCTTCGACAGCTCTTTGGTCTTCACAATAGTGGAGTTTGGAGTGTGACTGTTTGAGGTTGTGGACAGGTGTCTTTTATACTGATAACAAGTTCAAACAGGTGCCATTAATACAGGTAATGAGTGGAGGACAGAGGAGCCTCTTAAAGAAGAAGATACAGGTCTGTGAGAGCCAGAAATCTTGCTTGTTTGTAAGTGACCAAATACTTATTTTCCACCATATTATGCAAATAATTTATTTCCAAATCAGACAATGTGATTGTCTGGATTTGTTTCCACATTTTGTCTCTCATAGTTGAGGTATACCTATGATGAAAATTATAGGCCTCTCTCATCTTCTTAAGTGGGAGAACTTGCACAATTGGTGGCTGACTAAATACTTTTTTGCCCCACTGTATGTGATATGGCTAAGCCCAACATCTCTTTTGTTTGTCTATGGAGCTGAATAAACAGTGAAACATTGGATGATTAGAGTGGCGCTGCTTCCATCCTTCCTATATTTGGGGATGAATGCAGAGCCCTGAGCAGAGGTGCACCTATACTTTTATACAAATATTGCTCCACAGTAGCTGGACATTTGAAGATTATTGTCATTTGCTCACCAGATGTGCTGAGCTAGAGTCCTGTTGTGATTTGCTCCTTCAACAAAGTATACTAATATAATGAAATATTTGATAATAGAAGTCAATTGGAAAGCTGTTTTAAAGTGTTTGCTCTATCTGAATCATGAACAAAAAAATTAAAGGTACATGAAACTCCAAAATTTTCTTTTATGACTCAGATGATACAATTTAGAGCATACAACTGGGTGGGAACTAGCTGAACACATCTCGTAAACCAGTGACAAGAGACATATGTGTGCAGCCACCAATCAGCAGCTAGCTTTACATATTGCATTGCTGCTCCTTAAACTACCTAGGTATGCTTTTCTGCAGAGAGTACTCAGATAATGAAGGAAATTATATAATTGGCAAGTTGTATGCTCTGTCTGAATCAAGTTTAATTTTCCCTTTGCTGTCCCTTTAGCTTTTTTCATCCATTAGCTTGATATCTATTATTTCTTCATCTAACAGGAGAAAACTCATTGCTAAGAGTGAACAGCTTTTTAGTGAAAAAACAATGGAGGGGTTTAAGACAAGGACGGATCATCCAGTCAGTAGTCAGTATGGTCTGTAGCAGATGACTGTGTTTTTTAGTGTTGTATCCTTTGACAGTACATGGTATGTTGCACAAAAAGAAATACATTGTTTACTTGAATTGTTTGTAATATAAAGTTTATACAATCCTCTATTTATTCTTGTTGTATCTAATAACAGCACATAGTACACCTTTCACAGTGTAGTTTTGTGGCAGTCATTGTATTAATAAGTTCAGTTTAGTTTCTGTTTGTGTCACTTGTTTTCAATAGCACTATAATAAAAATAGAATTTTCATTTGAAAGTGTCCTGTTCTGTTTTGCAAACAATCCAATGTTTGTCTGTTGTTTATATTGTTCATGGAATCCCTGATTTGCCTTTTTAAGTGGCTTGTTTAAATAACTATTTACATTTAAAGAGACAGTTCAGTAAAAGAATAGCAAAAACAAAAAAACATATACCGTTTAGTAAACAAAAATAAAAAACATAACCAGTTTTTCATAACCCCCGCCCCCACACACACACAATTCCAAACTTTTGAAATTCTCATTCAATACAAAAAAGAACGGGATTGGCTGTTATTAGTTAGTCAAACACAGTCAATGTTGACAACTTACATTGATATTCAGTCTCTATTTACCCACAATGGCACAGTTAGCCAATAATGGCTGTTGATCACCAATAACCAAAATAGGTTAATGAGGCTAAGTTTACAGTATGTGTGACTTTTCCAATATCCAATCTGATATGCTTCCAGTATGAAAGTGGTGTTATTTACATTGTGATCCCTCAGATGTTGTAAAAAGGCTTATTGGGAGATGCTAAATACACAAGAAACACAATTGGCAAGAATGGAATCGAACCCCTCTGTTAGAAAAATATGTATTATTTTCTAGACCTGGGACACGACACTAAAAATACCTTTTGAATGTGGTTTATGTTTCTTAATTTGCATCAGCCAATAACAAAGCAGCATGTAGGAGTGTCAGTGCTCTGTCTTCCATGGAAACACTATAGTTTTCATAGTTAAATTTCAGTGGACGTAAGCAGCATAAATAATGAAAGTGCATTGGGAAAGAAATGTTGCGTTTATAGTGGCTTTCAGTTAGGTCACAGATGCAACATAGCTTAGTTCACTAAATATTAGACTTGCTTAAAGTGAATGTAAAGTTGAATGAATGAGTGGCCGCCTTTTAGCTTTTCTTTAGGAAACCCAGACCAGCGATTCTCCACCTGCAGCTCTTCTGTTCTTACCACAGCAATAAAGAAACTGGCTTCCTCCAACTGTTGCATGGCCTCACGAGCTGGACGCTCCGGGGTGCATGCCATGATTGGATTGGGCTTAACGACCAGCGTCGTACAGGGTACGGCGCTGGTCGTTAAGAGGTTAACAGTATTACATATACATAACACTATATATGCACATGTACAAAATACCCACAATCCCTCAGCTCCTATAGCTTCACTATTGTATTGACTTTTGTTTTACACATCTTAAATACATTGACATTTAATACTGTGAAAGGTATTGTTTCCATTACACCATAGGCGGCTCTACCATTAGACCAAAATGGAGGTTGCCTAAGACCTTACATAAACAGGGGCCTCACAGTGTGTCTCTATTTTTTTATGGGGATCATTTTATGTACGGCATGTGGATAAGTAAAAAAGAACATTGTTGGCTCGGAAGCATAGAAAGTGCCTGTGAGCTCTGTCCCTGACATTCTGCTGGTTATTACTGTTTACCCAGGGACTACATGTTCGGTGTTCCAAAATGCAGTGCTGCAAGAAGAGAGGTGTGGCTGAGGGTTTAAATTGTGCATCTTCCTATCCTGCATTTCTAAATACAACCCATGACATTTGTATTCTAAGTGTCTCAAAAATGAGTACCATGTGGGGCAGTTATGGTGCACCGTGTGAATCGCACACAGCAAGTAGACACATATGCATTTTGGTGTGAAGTTCATGTTTTCATCTAGGTCTATTTTGGTTATGTAGCTTACTTGGGTGTTTTAGGGCCAGGGGCCAGATTTTATGTAGACATACTTACAGAGCAGCTTCTGTGTCAGGGATCATTGTTATCTGAGCTCTGATGTGAATAAAAAAATATAGCCTTGTACTCATAGCATGTCAACATCATTGAATTATACTGGCATAGTTCTAAAGTCTTCCCCTTCAGAGCAGTATTTTCTTACTCTGAGAAACTGACCCTGAGTTTTATATTATTTAAATGTTTTTAAGTGACTACTTTATTACATGCCTTACAGTTCTATTTTCTTTTGCTTCAGTATCCAAGTACAGAACAACTGCTTTTAATTTTAATCTCACTTTTTAATTGGGAATAAATTACATTTTTGTTTTTATAGTAAAAAAATAGCAATTATATCAATAACAGACTAAAGCTCTTAGCTTTGCAAGTTATTCTAATGCCATCAATGTATAAAAAAGCCCCAGATACAGGTTAAGAAGGATTTAATAAAAAAAAAAAAAGGAATAGATAGTAGAATATAAGGTCCTTTACCTATATAGCCTGCAACCTTGATATTTAGGCTTGTGGTCAAATTGTTGCACGCCCAGATTTTTTGGTCTGTTGGAGAAATTGCTACAAGAAACTTGTAATTTAAAGTACTAATTCGGATGCAACTTTGGGAAGTGGGAATTAATTCATGTTGAATATTTGCCAAAACCCATAGGAAGGATTTGGGTTTTCAGCAAAATTGAGAGCAATTCATATTTATTTGGTTGATTTTCGCATTTTGTTTCATGTCGAGGGGCTTCATATTTAAGGCCTCACTAACTCAATATAGTTAAACCCCTCTTTCACCTAGAACCATAATGTGTTCTAGGTAAGGTGGCTATTAGATTATCATTGTTATTAATGCTGTTTGTAATGTCACATTCCACAATACATAACATCATGACAAGTGATAGAATAAAAACATAACATATATTCAGACAGAAATATTAGGGCTACCAAGACAATTTATAATCTAAGAAGTATTTGTAAGAGGCAAAGAGTGAGGTCATTTCCTGAAGGCCAGCTCAATGCAGAGTTGGGACCACCAAGGATGGCTAGAGTTCCTTCTTATAGATGTCAAGACTCTTGATAAGGATATCTTCTAGTGTTTAGTGCTGCTAAATGTAATATAGCACATCTTCAGTTATCATGGAAGAAGAGTTTTTTCCTTAGACTGGAACATGGCTGTGGCATTTGCTTCAAGGAGGGATTTTTGTTGCTAACATCCTTATTCACATATGTCAGAATAGACAGAAGATCTTCATCTCTGGGGGAAATATATAGAAGGAAAATAAAGAAATTGCAATTCTCATAATAGATGAAGAGATAACGCAGCATGATTTCTTGCAAAAAAAAGTGTGGTTAGTAAGCATGCAGCTGTGGAACATTGGAGTGGAGTTAAGGTAACGAGAAGGGCATAAGACCCAGCTTTATATACTAGCTTCCTTTTCAAGATCTTTAACCTAATTTAATTATATCATGTTCTCCTTAGTATCCTTCTTTATAGATCAGATCTCCCAACTGTTTCTCTTTTTGAGAGGGATGTCCCAAATTCTGAGCGCTGTCCCTCTGAGACAGCCATATGTACTTATTTGCAGAATTTCCTATAGTCATGCCCATCCAAGACATGCCCACGACTGACCAGACAGGCTCACTGACCAACCAGACACTCAAATGATCACACCCAGCATCTATATGGGACCCCTCCCCATCCCAACAGAGTCCTGCCCACAAAACAGTGACCACTCCCCCGAGTTCCTAATACCTAGTCACAAATGTTAAACGGTGGGATGTATTCATTTGTTGTTATAAATTTCTGCTCTTTTAAAATATACGTTCTTTCTATTGCTGGTAGGGTTGGATTTCTAATAAGGCATAGAGGAGTGCCTGTCTCTGCCAATTATAACTACCAATCAGCTTGCGTCCTTACGTAAGATGGCTGACAGCAGTAAAATAAGGTAATTGCAAGAATTACGCATGCGTGGCATCGAGCTTCCTCCTCACATGTGCATTGATTGCTTGCGGCTGCCTTAACAAAAATGTAAGCTTTAGTTAAAGTCGCTGGCACATCGATGAGCAGGGAGCATGGGGGCACTTCAGATTGTGGTGCCTACAGGCACCTGGGCTGTAAACCCGACCCTGATTGCTGGTGTTTTTTTTTTTTAAATCGAGGGGGAGAATTGGAACCCCAAATATATAGCATGAGATCAGTTAAAGGATTACTTTCTGTTATAATTTTTAAGCTAAACAACTAACATATTAAAGTTAAAAAACATTAATTAAAACCTACTGACCTATATTTTCTCTAAAACGAAGTTTCATAACGTTCTAAAAGTTATATCTTTTATTCACCGATGATGTCACGTTATCCTGCCCACTATTTTCAGCACTGCGTGTTCAAAATACTTAAACCAATAACTTTGTGTTTAAAGCACCATTTTGAAACCTAGGTATTGTAAACGGATTGGTACAGAGCAAAGGATACCCACGGAGTGGGTTTGGAAAACAATTACATTTGCAGACAAGATTTCTGATATACGGTAGAGATATGTTAATGAAATTCTATTGATAAAAAGCGTATTTGGGGTAGTTAGTTAGTAACAGGCATAGAAAATATTTACTTACAGTGGCCCTTTAAGCTTAAAGTAATTGTAAAGTGTAATGAATTACTGCCCAGTATCTAAAAATATTCTTAAAACCCTTGAATTCATTAAAATTTTGATAGATGCTTCATTTTTAAAATATTTTGACGAATCTGACTTCCTCCAATCATTGTGTGCATCATCTGGCGTCCAGCTCGTAGGGCACACAACTATTGGAGGAAGCCGAATTCCTCATTGTTCTGCTAAAGAAAGTAGGATATGTGAGAGGAAGAATGGCTGTATGTTTACCATCACGCAATGGTAAATATTTTAAAAATGAAGGGTCTTTCAACTTTTTAAAATTAAAGTGTCCATGTTTTTAATTATTTTTAGATACTGTGCTTTACAAGCACTTTAAAACACCCAGCTTACGTTTTGATGTTTGAATTTCTAGTTTTTAAAATCTGGTCACTCTACTGTAGTACACAAGTACAGAAATACTTCAAGAAACCACAGGTATTGAATGCTAAATGATGAGGATCCTAATAATGCACTATAAACCCTTTGCAGTCTATCAGTGTCTGTATTGTTTTCAGCTCAGGTGACTTTCTGATGAATTCCATTTCATTACAAGTTAACCATTTAAAGGGGCACATTACTCAATTTGTTATGTCATTCACATGAAAGAGTTTTTATCGATTTATCAGTTGTCTACTTTCTACTAATGCTCAATGGCTGACAGCCAGGCTCATCCTATTAATGCCCATTGACTGATATATACCTCCTACTAATGCCCATTGACTGATATATACATTCTGCTAATGCCCATTGACTAATATATACCTCCTGTTAAAGGGACAGTCAAGGCCAAAATAAACTTTCATGATTCAAATAGGGCATGTAATTTTAAACAACTTTCCAATTTACATTTGTCACCCATTTAGCTTTGTTCTCTTGGTAATCTTAGTTGAAAGCTAAACCTAGGTAGGCTCAAATGCTAATTTCTTAGATCTTGAAGGCCACCTTTAATCTGAATGCATTTTAACAGTGTTTCACAACTAGAGGGCGTTAGTTCATGTGTGTCATATAGATAACATTGAGCTCACACATGTGAAGTTACTTAGGACTCTTAGGAGTCAGCATTGTTTGGCTAAAATGCAACTCTGTAAAAAAAAAAAGAAATAAGGGGGCAGTAAAACGTGTATTATTATAATTGTGTTGGTCATGTAAAACTGAGGAATGGGTAATACATGGATTATCTATCTTTTTAACCAACAAAAATTATGTTGTTGATGCCCATTGACTTATATATACCTCCTATTAATGCTCATTGGTTGATAGGTACTTCCTAATAAGTCTACTGAGCATAAGTGGGAAGTATCTGTAAGAAGTATACAGCAGATATTTGTAGATTAGTAAAAAATTTAAAGGGACATGCTACTAAAATGCTAAATCACTTGATGCAGCATATATGTAAAAAGCTGAGTAAATAATATCACATAAACATCGCTATGCAAAAAAAAGGAATGTTTTTTTACTTCAAAATGTCCTCATTATGCACATCTCATTGTATAGGGACTTTAAGGACCCAATCAGAATATTTGTGCAAGGACGTGAAAAAGAGTGTGCATCTGGCATGTACAGACACAGTCACTATATCCCCCCCACCCCCAGTTTAAGGAAGTTTACTATAAAATCTTGTGAGATTATGGTGAACTCCCACAAGATCACAGTAAAGCAAATCAAGCACTGATGATGCCGATTGGCTGTCCCCCCCCCCCCTTCATACAGATGACAGTAAAAATAGTTGCTTACATTCTTAACTTAAAATTACTTCCTATTAACAGGTATCTGTCATTGCTCTCAAGTGATTTAGCATATTGGTAACGTCCCTTTAACCCCTTAACGACTGAGGACGTGCAGGGTACGTCCTCAGAAAAAAGGCAGTTAACGCCTGAGAACGTACCCTGCACGTCCTCAGTGTGGAAAGCAGCTGGAAGCGATCCTGCTCGCTTCCAGCTGCTTTCCGGTTATTGCAGTGATGCCTCGATATGGAGGCATCCTGCAATAACCTTTGTAAGCCATCCGGTGCAGAGAGAGCCACTCTGTGGCCCTCTCTGCACCGGAGATCGGTGGCTTACTGCGTTGGTGGGTGGGAGCCGGACCGGGAGGCGGGTGGCGGCCATCGATGGCCCTGGTTATGTGAAGGGGGGCGGGATCGTGGGCGGGGGTGGCTGGGGGCGCGCACGGGCGCGCGCACGTGCACTGGAGGGTGGGGGCGGGCGCGTGCACGGGGAGGGAGTGGGTGGGAACCGCTACACTACAGAAAATTTTGAAAATTAAAAATGTTGAAAGTAAAAAACAAACAAAAAACAAACGATCAGCAAGGTGGTGGGGGTTTGTCTGTGTGGGGGTGGGGGAAGCTACACTACAGAAAAGAAAAACAAAACAAAAAAGCACTTTTTATTGCACTTTTTATTGCAAACTGGGTACTGGCAGACAGCTGCCAGTACCCAAGATGGCCCCCAATAAGGCAGAGGGGAGGGTTAGAGAGCGGTTTTGGGGGGGATCAGGGAGGTTGGGGGCTAAGGGGGGGATCCTACACAGTAGCATATGTACATATGTTAAAAAAAATTTTTTTTTTTTTTAAAAACCCCTTTTATTTTAGTACTGGCAGACTTTCTGCCAGTACTTAAGATGGCGGGGACAATTGTGGGGGAGGGAAGGGAGCTGTTTGGGAGGGATCAGGGGGTGGGATGTGTCAGATGGGAGGCTGATCTCTACACTAAAGCTAAAATTAACCCTGCAAGCTCCCTACAAACTCCCTAATTAACCCCTTCACTGCTAGCCATAATACATGTGTGAGGCGCAGCAGGATTTAGCGGCCTTCTAATTACCAGAAAGCAACGCCAAAGTCATATATGTCTGCTATTTCTGAACAAAGGGGATCCCAGACAAGCATTTACAACCATTTGTGCCATAATTGCACAAGCTGTTTGTAAATGATTTCAGTGAGAAACCTAAAATTGTGAAAAATTGTAAGTTTTTTTTAATTTGATCGCATTTGGTGGTGAAATGGTGGCATGAAATATACCAAAATGTGCCTAGATCAATACTTGGGGTTGTCTACTACACTACACTAAAGCTAAAATTAACCCTACAAGCTCCCTAAAAGCTCCCTAATTAACCCCTTAACTGCTGGGCATAATACACTTGTGGTGCGCAGTGGCATTTAGCGGCCTTCTAATTACCAAAAAGCAACGCCAAAGCCATACATGTCTGCTATTTCTGAACAAAGGGGATGCTAGAGAAGAATTTACAACCATTTATGCCATAATTGCACAAGTTGTTTGTAAATAATTTCAGTGAGAAACCGAAAGTTTGTGAAAAAATTTGTGAAAAAGTGAACGATTTTTTTGGATTTGATCGCATTTGGCGGTGAAATGGTGGTATGAAATATACCAAAATTGGCCTAGATCAATACTTTGGGATGTCTACTAAAAAAAAATATATACATGTCAAGGGATATTCAGGGATTCCTGAAAGATATTAGTGTTCTAATGTAACTAGCGCTAATTTTGGAAAAAAATGGTTTGGAAATAGCAAAGTGCTACTTGTATTTATGGCCCTATAACTTGCAAAAAAAGCAAAGAACATGTAAACATTGGGTATTTCTAAACTCAGGACAAAATTTAGAAACTATTTAGCATGGGTGTTTTTTGGTGGTTTTAGATATGTAACAGATTTTGGGGGTCAAAGTTAGAAAAAGTGTGTTTTTTTCCATTTTCCTCATATTTTATCATTTTTTTTATAGTAAATTATAAGATATGATGAAAATAATGGTATCGTTAGAAAGTCCATTTAATGGCGAGAAAAACGGTATATAATATGTGTGGCTACAGTAAATGAGTAAGAAGAAAATTACAGCTAAACACAAACACTGCAAAAATGTAAAAATATCCTTGGTCCCAAACGGACAGAAAATGGAAAAGTGCTGTCGTCATTAAGGGGTTAAACAGCTTTTACTTGATATTTTTCAGGCAAAATGGCAACATGTTTAAATTCTGCTCTATCGTATGAATGTGGTAAAAAAAATATAATATGCTACATCTTTAAGCAATTCAAATTATGTATGTGAAAATAATTGAAAAAGTAGTGGCAACTCATCTATCACGCCTGAACATATTCGATCGTTTCCAGTCAGACTTCAGATGCCGCCACAGCACTGAAACAGCGCTAGTCTGAGTGCTAAATGATCTCCTCATGGTAAGAGACAAAGGTGATTACTCCATTCTAATCCTCCTGGATCTCTCATCTGCATTTGACACCATTGACCATAGGATTCTAATAGAGCGCTTGCAGCACATCTGTGGTCTAAGAGGCACAGTCCTTAACTAGTTTAAATCTTTCCTTGCTGGTAGATCACAGGAAGTAATATTAGGATCAAGCTTATCAGCACCAACAGAACTGGCCTGCGGAGTTCCACAAGTATCCATCCTGTCTCCCATGCTATTCACAACTGACATGGCCTAAGGTATCATTGTTACGCTGATGATACACAATTCTACTTCTTTTTTGCTCCAGATACTACAGACCCAACATGCTGCATAAAGAGTTGCTTAACAGACCTCATAGAATGGATAAAGGTATTAGTAAGTGTATGTGTCTAAAGCGCCTCAAATAGGCTAAGTGTCGACGAAGGGTTGATGTACTAAAAGCAAGTTTAATTAATAGCAGGTAGAGTAATACTTAATTCTTCCAAAGAAGATTAAAAAATAGCACAGGGTAGCAGTGAGTGTGGAATTTAAAAAGTTATTTAATAAAAAAGTTTTAAAACTTTTTTATTAAATACATTTTTTTATTAAATAACTTCTTTTAAATTCCACACTCACTGCTACCCTGTGCTATTTTTTAATCTTCTTTGGAAGAATTAATTATTACTCTACCTGCTATTTGTTTTAATAATTGCTGTTGCTACCTACTGGTGACACTATATATTATCCTCTAAGTCAGGGCTGGAACAATACGCCTGACTGTGAATATCCTTTTTTCCATTTTTTGATCACTGTGTGTCTTTTGGCTACTATTAAGGAGCCTGACCTTTTTCTGCAAGCCGTCTCTACCAAACTCCCCCTGGTGGGATCAAAAGTACCCTGCGCTCATCTCTCCTGGACTCCCCCTGGTGGGATAGAGGGACCCCGCTACTACTCTCCTGTGGGAACATCCATTATACTGCCTGAGTGTCTACCGGACGACTTGAGGTTCCGGACTGCTCAATTTGCACAACTGTGCTTTATACCACGTGAGTAGCTATTTGGCTAACTTTAATATTTTGGATCCTGATCGCCTGACCTGCACTATGTGGCACCCTCTATGTTTTGTTTTCTAGGATATCGGGACGTGTTACTGTGGCATAACACACCAAAGGAGCTGCCTAAATGTTTATCATCAATAATTTTGGAACACTATATGGGAATTTTTTGAACACTGGTTTTATTCAAAGACACTTTTGTTTTAATTTCAAACATTAGTTATTATTTTTTAATCTTTAGTTATTATTATTCCTTATTTGGAATACACTTATCTATATGTGATTCATTACGTATTTTCACCTGTTTTTGCTAATGTTATTGTTATTCACAATCCTGTGATATACATCCTAATGTTATTGTTATTCACAATCCTGTGATATACATCCTAATGTTATTGTTATTCACAATCCTGTGATATACATCCTAATGTTATTGTTATTCACAATCCTGTGATATACATCCTAATGTTATTGCTATTCACAATCCTGTGATATACATCCTAATGTTATTGTTATTCACAATCCTGTGATATACATCCTAATGTTATTGTTATTCACAATCCTGTGATATACATCCTAATGTTATTGTTATTCACAATCCTGTGATATACATCATAATGTTATTGTTATTCACAATCCTATGATATACATACTAATGTTATTGTTAATCACAATCCTGTGATATACATACTAATGTTATTGTTAATCACAATCCTGTGATATACATACTAATGTTATTGTTATTCACAATCCTGTGATATACATACTAATGTTATTGTTATTGGTAATCACAATCCTGTGATATACATACTAATGTTATTGTTAATCACAATCCTGTGATATACATGCTAATGTTATTGTTATTCACAACCCTGTGATATACATCCTAATGTTATTGTTATTCACAATCCTGTTATATATATCCTAATGTTATTGTTATTCACAATCCTGTGATATACATCCTAATGTTATTGTTATTCACAATCCTGTGATATACATCCTAATGTTATTGTTATTCACAATCCTGTGATACACATCAGGATACTCATTTTATCTGGTTCACTTTTATTATTACTTTTTGAGTGTATTTTATAGCTGACATTTAGTCAACCCACGATTTTGTGCATACACTAATAATTTATCCAACACTATTAGAGCATTATTTTTAGAGTAATTTTGAATAGTTTATACACTTGAGCACCTGGCGCCTCTTATCTCTTACCCGGTTAGTCCCACTGGTTGTGTTTTTTCATCTGCTCAAGTTTAATTAAGAACTTCCCTAATATCACATGTGAAATTTAGGTAGCATGATACAATATGAGCTCCAACTCCAAAATACAATGAAATACAATAAAATTCAATAAAAAGTGGATCCACAATATCGCAATTTAAGCAATATTACATCCGTTAAAAAGGTTTAAAAGTGTAAGCATGAGATTCTAATAAGGGTTAGGAACCAATGCTGGTTGAGGGGCAGATATTCCCTTTCAAATGATGGAATTTGGAATTGTGTGATGCAGTGTTAACACCTGTCAATGAGTTATGGATGGTATTAATTACCTATTGGAATTGGTTGACAGTTGACTGTATGTGCCAATTAATAAAAGTGTAAAACAAAAATAGATAAAAATTTTTAGAAAGTGATTTAAAAATATAAAAAGTGATCACAATTGTGAAAAAAAGTCATTTGAAAAAATGTTCAAATGACTGTGAATGGGAATGTAAAAAAAGGGTCTTTGATAGAAAAATAAATGAAAAAATCTTAGTGGAAAAATAAGTGTAAGTAAAAATGTGACAAAAAAGAGAGCAAAGTTTTAGGGTTGTAATCCAATGATGCATTCAGTTAGTGTGGACAAATAATTTGCACTTAGTCTGTGTGAACAAATAATAATGTGAAATTGAAATCAGTCAAAAACAACCTTATTTCTTGGCAGTGAGAGTCCCCGTTGATTCCTGGTGGTGAGAACCCACTCGACAGTCCCTAAGTTTTTCCCAGTGGATAAATTGGAAATCCTGTTCCTGATGGAGAGAACCTTTGGGCCTGGATAAAGGATCCTATTGTTTACTTAGTATAATATTGTCAATGTCCTTAATTAACAGCAAATTCAGGCTGCTTGACCAGCATCTAGGTATGTATATTTCTAATTAGTTGTTAAAAGGGGTGTGTTTTATTATTTGCCCATCTTGCCAAGATTATTTTATTGGCAACATGAGGACTGTGGTTGAAGATGTCATATTTAAATGCCCTATAATTTGGTAATAAGAATATTACAGGTTGAGCTGAGAGACATACCTGCTCTTTTGTTAGTTTTGTCAGCCAATAAGAGATTCTATGCCAAAACCTTTTCAATTTAGGGCAGTCCCACAATAGGGAGATCCAATCCGGTGAGACATAACTGCATTTGGTGCAAATGTTTTTAGCCCCTGGTAAACACTTAGAGCAGAGAGTACCAGGCGTGATATAGGCTTGTTGCCGAAGAATTCTTTCAAGAATTCTGTCTTAATTTCTTTAGTATCTGATGTTAAGTGGGATTGAGAATTGATGGCCATTATATAAGATTTGGAAATATATAGTTTAACCAAATTTGCTAATAGTTTGCCAGATTTGTTGCCATGTCTATAATAATGACCCTGTCTATGTATGTTAAATTTGTTGTCTTATTGAACTAGAAAGCTGTCTCTGGTTTGTTAAAGGTCGTAGTAATTTTGCTTGGATATAGGTGTAGGGTCAGAAAGATATTTATTGTATGCTTCTGTAAGTTTTGAAAGGAATTATTTGTCTACCCTTTTAATGCTTTTGTTATAGTGTGCTGTAAAAGACATTATATGTCCTCTCATTACTGCCTTTGAGGCTTGCCAGAACAAGTCAGGGTTGTCTATGTGTTGGTCATTATCTGATGTATACTGTATCCAGGAGGCCTTGAGGTTCTGGTGGAAATTTAAGTTGCTGTATAAGTAGGATGGGAATCTCCATGTTTTTTCAGGAGCTTTGAGGGGTAATGGTTGAAGCATAAGACTGATTGGGACATGGTCTGAGATTGTTATTCGTCCTATTTGTGTGAGATGAATCTGGGGTGTTATCGTAGAGGAGGTTAAAAAATAATCAATTCTCAATATTGTGTTATGCATCTTAGAAATACAAGTGTAATCCCTACCATTCAGGTTTTGCGCCGTCCAAACATCTAAAAGATCTAAAGTTTCTTTAAAGGATTTGATCAGGGTCACTTCCCTTTTATATCTGGCTGTGTGTTTTTTTAGGTTCTTGATATGGTAGGGTCTTTAAACCTAGAGAAAAGAAATGATTGGAACATTTCTAGGGTATACCCTAAAGCTATCCTAGAATGACCGTCCATTCTCCCAATGACGGTTAAAAAAGTGGGTACTAAAAAATCTGGGAATAGGATGCGCTAAAAAGCTAGGGTATGGACATATACCATGGGCTGTTTTTTAAACTGGGTTTTCCTATTTTGAGCTAAATACTCCTATTGGTTAATTCAAATATTCTTACACCTTCATAAAAAAGTTCCAACTTTTATGACTTCATTTAAAAATATTTAAAAAACACTTAGAAATACATATGATAAAAAATCACTTGGTTAAAAACACTTCTAGTGCTTTTGGCAATTCCAGTTATAATTGCTTTGTAAACAGTGCTTATAAATATAATGCAGTGCTTTGAAATATGGATGCTCTGTATATACCAAATACACCAAATAAATTCAGATAAATTCATTCATATAATTTCATTCACATAAATTAATTTAGATAAGATCTAGCACATAAGATCTAACACATTCATACAAACATATATATAAAATACGATTTTCTCTTTCCATTTCCCAACTTTGATTAACTGCTAGCAGATTAGCTGTTTGTATGTGTACGTAGTTGTGGCCACAAACTAAATGTCAATCAAAATAAGTCTCAGATGCTGAGCTCTGGCTATTTCCTTTCAATGAGTATGTGTATTCTTTGGGTATAGAACTTCCGTGTATGTTTGTGTGATTGTTACCGGTTTTATCCCAGATCCTCTTACCCGACCTCTCTGACTCCTTAGGTTATGGAAGGGTGCTTGTGACTTTGTTCCAATGTTTGTTGGTAATTCGCCGGTTCTCCGATCTCAGTGTCACAGCGTTCTCTCACTTCCTCAGTTAAACCTTCTACCCAATCTCGAACCTGTGTTTGCTCACATGATTTTGGTATGTACAGAGCATCCATATTTCAAAGCACTGCATTATATTTATAAGCACTGTTTACATAGCAATTATAACTGGAATTGCCAACAAGCACTAGAAGTGTTTTTTACCAAGTGTTTTTTTACCATATGTATTTCTAAGAAGTATTTTTTACCACATGTTTTTCTAAATATATTGTATAACTAGTAAATATTTTTTAAATGAAGTTATAAGAATTGAAACTTTTTTATGAAGGTGTAAGAATATTTGAATTAACCAATAGGAGTATTTAGCTCAAAATAGGAATATCCAATTTAAAAAAACAGCCCATGGTATATGTCCATACCCTAGCTTTTTGTAGCACATCCTATTACCAGATTTTTTTGGGTCTTTAATCCTGTCCAGGGGTAGGGCCTGAGTCATATTAAAGTATCCCCCACATAATTATAAGAGCATTATATGTGGCCAGTTTAGCTAACAGTGTTGTCCAAAATATGGAGCAATGCTCATTAGGGCTATAAACATTACAGATGGTGTAGGTGAAAGTGTTAACATGTAGGAGAGCAATGATATATCTGCCTTTCTGTTCTTCCTCAACCAGTGAAACAATATATCAAAAGGTCCTGTCTTCCCAAAATGGCAACTCCTCTTTTTCTACCCTCAGTTGGAGAATATAGTATCTGACCTACCCAGCAAGTTTTTAATTTTTCATGTTCCTCTGCAGATAATTTAGTTTCCTGGAGCAGCGCTAAATCTGTTTGTAGTGATATATAGCCAGTTTGTCCTGGTAATTCAAACACTTGAAAATAACTTGGCACAGCCTCTCTTGCTTTGAGTTGCCTAGATGCCTATCAGGGCCTATGTGGTGTGATCAGATAATCTGAAGGCATTCCAAGAAGTTTACAGAGGGTGGAGACTGCGAAGTCCAGCAGGTCTTTGTCTCTGACAGTTTCGGCACTCCCACAATACGCAGGTTGTTTCGCCTACTGCGACTAAGTCCTCCACTTTGTCTTGTAGGTATTGTTTTTTTTAATACATTTTTTAGTGAACCTAACGATTTCTGTTGCCTGTCTTCAACTCCCGAAATTCTTTGTTCTGCAGCTGGGAGCTGTGTGGAAAACAGTTTGACTTTGCTGGTCAGTGTATCTACCCCAGACTGTAGAGTCCATTTTTGGCAAGAAAAAAGCCTTACGTTGCTGCAGTAGTGTGCTCTGATGCCATGAATAACTGCTTCCATTTTCTAGTTGAGAAGTATTTGTCACATGGATTTCTGCAGTGTGTCTCAGCTTCTTTTCTTGTGTTTTTGATCTGTGACTCATGGTGTCTTTTATAGGTGGGGACAGCCTTTGGAAATATTTGTCAACTTTCATAGAACAAAAAGGTAGGGAATTTGTCAGGTGTTAAACTGTATTTAGGCCACTAGATGGTGCTCATTCAAATTATTTAAATTTGCAAAAAGTCAAAACAGTTGAAGTGTATATACAAAAGGAAATCTTCTAAGGTGGTACAAGTTCAGTCCAGAGTTCGGAATGTGTGACCCACTATGTTGCAACTACACCGTGTAGCTATATTTATATTTACAAGGAGGGGCCGCTAGCTAATTGAGCACTACTTCCACCTCAAAATAATGCATACAGGCAATGTGTGTTGTTTGGGAGTCTGATTATATGGTATATAAATCAGGTCAGGTAGCTTTGCAGACCCCCAAGTTGCTATGTATTGATGAAGCCATTGTCAGTTTGAACCTGTGAGTGGTTATACAGGTCATAAGTGACGCTACCTCTTTCCCCCTCAACAGTTAGTGGCTGCTCTCTTTGGCGTTGGGCAAATGCTGGACTCCACTATGCTGCGCTTCACACCCGTGCTGCAGTGCAGATTAAAGTGAGCTGGCTGGTGGAACCGTGTCCCAAAATGGCGTCTGTTCACGCTCTTTCCTCCTCTCCCTTCTTGAATGAGAGTCGGTGTTGGTGTCTGTCATGCAGAGTACACAAGCAGAGTTGTTTCCCACCTCTCGTTCAGCTGTATTGTGGTGTGTCTTTGGTCTCAGCTGAGACACAGGCTATGGGGGAGATCAGTGGAGCCGCTTCCTAATATGGTGCCCGTTCGCGCCTCTTCGTCGCTCCTTCCTTTGACCAGGACTGATTTTAGTGTCCTATGTGTGTGAATTTCAGCCAGGATGTGTCGGCGGTGATGTCGACTGTCTTCCTGGCAAGAAGGAGACACATGGACGACCGGGAAAGCAGTATTTGTTACGTTTGTGAGGAAAAGTTACGGAGCTCTGCTCTGCTGCTGCTTTCCAGTCGCTCTGCCCTCTAAAGGACCAGCGGCATACCCCATACGTCGCTGCAGTCCTGGGCTTCTCTCAAAATAGCAAGATTGCGCTATTTCTGCATGCCCCATGAGTGGGGCACTGCAGAAATAGATTTGCAGAGTTGTCGATGCAGCTCTGCATCGCACATCGGTGGTGCCAATCGTTGGTGGGAGCAATAGCAGGGAGGCGGGAGGGTAGCCCATCGCTAGAGCTTTTCCAGTCCAGCGGGATGTCTTTCGTTAATGCGAGGGAGCACGAGCGTGCGTGTGCGCCCGTTTCAGATCACTGTAAAGTGATTGTGTGAGGGAAGGTTGGAGAGGAATGGGGGAATAAATGTGAGGGAATAAAGGTTGGGAAAGGGATCTGGGTGCGTGATAGGGAGGGGGTGCAATAAATGATGGGGTTAAAAAAGAAAAAGCCAAATTTTATTGCAAAGTGTGTACTGGCAGATAGCTGCCAGTACCCAAGATGGCGGCAATTAGGTAAAGGGGGGAGGGTTTACAGAGCTGTTTGGGGGGGGGGGTTGAGGGAGGTTGGGGGCTAAGGGGGGGATCCAACACTGCAGAATACTTATTTATATATATATATATATATATATATATATATATCTTTTATTTTAGTACTGGCAGACTTTCTGACAGTGCTTCAGATGGGGGTGACAATTGTGAGGTGGGGGAGTCAGGGAGGGATCAGAGGATGGGATGTGTCAGGTGGGAGGCTGATCTCTACACTAAAGCTAAAATTAACCCTACAAGCTACAATACAAGTGTGGTGCGCAGCAGCATTCAGCGGCCTTCTAATTACCAAAAAGTAATGCTAAAGCCATAAATGTCTGCTATTTCTGAACAAAGGGGATCCTAGAGAAGCATTTACAACCATTTGTGCCATAATAGCACAAGCTGTTTGTAAATAATTTCAGTGAGAAACCTAAAGTTTGTGAAAAAGTTAGTGAAAAAGTGAATGATTTTTATTTATTTGATCGCATTTGGTGGTGAAATGGTGGCATGAAATATACCAAAATGGACCTAGATCAATATTTTGGGTTGTCAAGGGATATTCAGGGATTCCTAACATATATCAGTGTTACAATGGGGGAAAAAAGGTTTGGAAATAACAAAGTGCTACTTGTATTTATTGCCCTATAACTTGCAAAAACAACAAAGAACATGTAAACATTGGGCATTTCTAAACTCAGGACAAAATTTAGAAACTATTTAGCATGGGTGATTTTTGGTGGTTGTAAAGGTGTAACAGAATTTTGGGGTCAAAGTTTGAAAAAGTGTGTTTGTTTTAATTTTTACATCATATTTTATAATTTTTTTATAGTAAATTATAAGATATGATGAAAATAATGCTATCTTTAGAAAGTCCATTTCATGGCGAGAAAAACTGTATATAATATGCGTGGGTACAGTAAACAAGTAAGAGGAAAATTACAGCTAAACGCAAACACAGCAGAAATGTAAAAACAGCCCTGGTCCTTAAGGGTAAGAAATTGAAAAATGGTCTGGTCCTTAAGGGGTTAAAGAGTAAATGTCGGCACGTTTCTATATTCCGCCGCCATTCTTGGCATTATATATATTGCCTCGCAGTACTTTCGATCATTGGGGCCTTAGTAACAAATGCTTTCATTTTCCTTTCTTATAAAATTTAGCTTTTGTTTTTGGGTATTTTTGTTCTTTTTACAAATGGATATTCCTGTTTTGATTAAATTACATTTACAACAATTGCACAGGTGTATGCCTTTCCACAAGTAGGGTTGTGGGAATCAGCCACTGAACAATAGTAGAAAATACTTAGCAGTCATCCATTACTAGCAATAAGTAACTATCAGCAAATCAACATTAGCAGGCAGTATCTATCAGCCAGTCAGCATTAAAGGAAGTAACTATCAGTCAGTGAGTATTAGCAGGAAGAACATTTCAGGCAATGAATAATAATTATACACTAATACTACTGTATCAGCATCAGTTTACATTTAACCAACTCTGTAGTCTCGCTAAACATTGATGCTCTAACAAATCACCTGAGACAAAGCTTCTGCAGATGTTCACATAGAGACTGTATGTACCACGATCCAAGAGTGGGGCTTCTGTAGGACACATGGTGAATAGTGGTTGCCATTCCTAACAGGAAATCTGGTTCATCAGGAATTAACTTATCATCTGGGAGTCTAGAAAGTCCACTACAGGCATCAGCTTCCATCTCCACTGACACATGGGCATTGTGCCCTTGGCATGCTTGAATGAAGAAGATCTTTGGCTTCTCAGTAAGAGAAGGGCATCTTGTCTTGGTGAAGCATGAAGTGAGATCAGAAATGCTTACAGTTTGCCCATTGCATCCATAAATCACCCCTTTGTCCCCATGAGAGAGGATACAGCAGATGAAACAATCTCTCTGAGCATGGTCTTGTTTACTGTATGAGTCAATAGTCTGGGTAATTTGCTCTGCAAAAAGATTATCTTTTTCATCTATCTCAAAGTGAAGCCTGGTGAAGACTTGATATAAGGACGCTTTAGGAGAAGGAAACAAAATAAGTAATATGTCATTATTAACCCATGTATAAAATACATATCATATATAATATATATTCAGAGGTAAAAACAATGCCAATAAAACATTAAAAGCATAAACATTCCATATTAAGCTCCCCAGTACAAAATATATTATTACATTCTGTAGGTGGAGGAGTTTTATGTAAGAATTTCCCATAGTTTATAATATTTAACCTATGTTTTTGCCACTAATTTTTTTAGGTTCTTTTGTTCAACCAAATATTAATTTGGGTAGAGATATGTAACATGTAATATGATCTTACTATACTGGCTGGTGCTTTTTTTTTTACATTTCTTGGCTGGGAAAAACATAATTGCTTTGCAAGTTATAACTCTTACAGAGAAGCTTCATGGCTGCTCAAATGATCTAAGTTCTTTTTTACATCCAGGAGAGGGGCAGGGCTCACCATAGAATCCCTGCTCCACTCCTGCCTATCCCTAAAATAAAGGTTAAATATTATGATTTCTAAAAATCGAAGGCCAATGTCATGAACAACATAGCACCTAGTTTTAGGGGCTCTTGTAGTGTGGAGTTCTGTCTTCCTCTTACGCACTAAGGTAAACTGTTGCAAGTACTCACTGCTTGGCTACAGCACAATACAGCTAATAGAAATGTTAATACATTTTGAAGAAAACTGGATAAATATTTTGTAGTGAAAGGGAAATTAAATATATATTTTTAATTTATGCATCACAATTTTTTCACTGAATTACCAAAAACACATAAATGTTATTTTATTTGAAAAAGATCTATTCTTTGGCAGGCAAAGGACATACTCCTTGAAAGTTGTTGCTTTTCTGTGGCCATAGAGACAGACATAAACAATCTCCTGCACTGTTAAATAATCACTGTGCAGCATCTTAAATTACTGGAAAAACAGACAAAATAAAAAAAAGAAAAGGGAATTGCAAAGTCCTTTAATTATGCAGTTATAAAAATATTATTAGTCATTAAATGTAAACAGACTGGTTGGTGAGATATAAAAAGTTTAGGGCCAGATTACGAGTGAAGAGCTAACAGTTACGTGACTGCGATAAGGGGTTTATTGCGGGTGTTTGCTAGCATCGGGTTTCTCGTTCATATTATAAGTAGAAAGCAAAATGCTATAGCTTGAGCTCAATCGCGATTTATGCTAGAATAATTACCGCATCCTCAGAGCTCTGGTTAACTGTTTTGCGAAACAAAAAAGTGTCACAAAACACTTAAAAAATACATTACAAAGTACAGTTACCCTTACAATAACACCATCTAATAAATATTATTAAAAGAAATATTGCACAAAAAAGTTATAAGGGCTCAAAGATATGAGGTCTCAGACAGATATATATATATATATATATATATATATATATATATATATATATAATGTATGTATGTATGTATGTATGTGTATATATATATATATATATATATATGTGTGTGTACACATATGTACTTATATGTTATGTATTTACAGACTTATACACATATAAACACATAAATACATATGTGTACACATATATAGACATAAATAGAAGTGCAGTGGAGCCCTTTATGAACAAGTAGATGAAAACATGTAAAATCCTATTTGTGCAATATTCATATTTAATAAAGTCGAACAGGAGAGGAACAGCACTACTGAAGGGTGCTCGTGTAGACGAGGGACACCGCCTGGTCCCCAGTAAAATTCCAGTATCCAAAAGATGTCCACAGCACCAGAAGTACATTTATAAATTCTTTATTAAGACATTAAAAAAGCGACGTTTTGGGGGTGATCCCCTTATTCATGCAATAGGTTACAATACATATCAGCACAGCTTTTTATCCTTTGGTTATACAATGGCTCCCTCTAGTGGGCATTATCTTTTAATCTCCATTTTGTAACTAACCTCCGTATACGGGGAATCCCTGAAACAATACTACCAGTGGCATTAAAGGGATGCCTGCAGGACCTCTTCAGGACAGTAAAAGGTGACAGCAACGCATTGGAAGTACCAATCGAAAGAGCCCACAGAGCTTTAAGGGTTAAGTCACCTCCAAAAGCCCCACCGAGAGATGTGGTGATCAAGTTACAACATTTTAAGGACAAGGAGGAAATCCTGAAGTGCTCCAAGCAAAAACAAAATCTAACTCACGCAGGCATCAGAATACACTACAGATTTTTGCAGACATAAGCCCAGCAACCCGGAAAAAAGAAGGGAACTCCACTTCATAATCTCTGTACTGTGAGATCAAAACATTGTATATCGCCGGGGATTCCCGGTGAGCATCATTGCATCGAGAGGAGACACCACCACGGTCTATAAGACTGCAGAAGACCTTCAACACTTTTGTAAAGCTCTTCGAATAACCATCATCCCACCTGGCTCAAGGCCACCCTCCCAAGCAACTACATGTCTTGAAGATGGAGCCGCTCAGCGCCGGAGGGATGAAGATAGAAGAAGCATCTTAAATTACTGGAAAACCAGACAAAATAAAAAAAGAAAAGGGAATTGCAAAGTCGTTTAATTATGCAGTTATAAAAATATTATTAGTCATTAAATGTAAACAGACTGGTTGGTGAGATATAAAAAGTTTAGGGCCAGATTACGAGTGAAGAGCTAACAGTTACGTGACAGCGATAAGGGGTTTATTGCGGGTGTTTGCTAGCATCGGGTTTCTCGTTCATATTATAAGTAGAAAGCAAAATGCTATAGCTTGAGCTCAATCGCGATTTATGCTAGAATAATTACCGCATCCTCAGAGCTCTGGTTAACTGTTTTGCGAAACAAAAAAAGTGTCACAAAACACTTAAAAAATACATTACAAAGTACAGTTACCCTTACAATAACACCATCTAATAAATATTATTAAAAGAAATATTGCACAAAAAAGTTATAAGGGCTCAAAGATATGAGGTCTCAGACAGATATATATATATATATATATATATATATATATATACTGTATGTATGTATGTATGTATGTATGTATATATATATATATATATATATATATATATATATATATATATATATATATATGTGTGTGTGTGTACACATATGTACTTATGTATTTATATGTGTCTATATCCTGGTTTCTCAACAGCCGGGCCGTGGTCCAGTACCGGGCCATGATAGCCCTGCTGGTGGGCCCTGACCTGTCATGCCCCCACTGCACACTCTTACCCCACTGCACTCCAGGGGCAGACTGAGACCAATCAAGGCCCCAGGAAAACTGTCTCACACTGACCCAAATGTATTCAAATTTATGCAAATGAACATGGTAGCCTCCCTGCCCTAATCCCAACAGGACCATCAACCTCCAGAGCCAGGACCCCCAACATTAAGGGCCAAAGAAAGGGCCCCCAACCTCCAGGGCCAGACCTCACACTCCATGGCCCTCACAGCGACAGACCCTCGGCATTACCCCCCAAACTCCAGGGCCCCCACTAAACCCACACTGAACTGCTTAGTTACTGATAGGGCAAATCCCTGCTGCTTACTATATATATATATATATATATATATATATATATATATATATATAATCTATCTACCGGGCCCTGGACATGTCTATATGTTATGTATTTACAGACTTATATACACATATAAACACAGGTGTACACATATATAGACATAAATAGAAGTGCAGTGGAGCCCTTTACGAACAAGTAGATGAAAACATGTAAAATCCTATTTGTGCAATATTCATATTTAATAAAGTCGAACAGGAGAGGGACAGCACTACTGAAGAGTGCTTGTGTAGACGAGGGACACTGCCTAGTCCCCAGTAAAATTCCAGTATCCAAAAGATGTCCACAGCACCAGAAGTACATTTATAAATTCTTTATTAAGACATTAAAATTTGGGGGTGATCCCCTTATTCATGCTATAGGTTACAATACATATCAGCACAGCTTTTCTTTCATGTAATTAGCAAGAGTCCATGAGCTAGTGACGTATGGGATATACATTCCTACCAGGAGGGGCAAAGTTTCCCAAACCTCAAAATGCCTATAAATACACCCCTCACCACACCCACAATTCAGTTTTACAAACTTTGCCTCCCATGGAGGTGGTGAAGTAAGTTTGTGCTAGATTCTACGTTGATATGTGCTTCGCAGCAGGCTGGAGCCCGGTTTTCCTCTCAGAGTGCAGTGAATGTCAGAGGGATGTGAAGAGAGTATTGCCTATTTGAATACAATGGTCTTCCTCTAGGGGATCTATTTCATAGGTTCTCTGTTATCGGTCGTAGAGATTTCTTCTCCTACCTCCCTTTTCAGATCGACGATATACTCTTATATACCATTACCTCTACTGATTCTCGTTTCAGTACTGGTTTGGCTATCTACTATATGTAGATGAGTGTCTTGGGGTAAGTAAATCTTATTTCTATTTATGACACTCAAAGCTATGGTTGGGCACTTTATATGTAAAGTTCTAAATATATGTCTTTAAACTTATATTTGCCATGATTCAGGATAATCAGTATTCCTTCTTTCAGACAGTCAGTTTCATTATTTGGGATAATGCATATGAATAATTATTTTTTTCTTACCTTTAAAAAAATTTCAATTTACTTTTTTCCCTGTGGGCTGTTAGGCTCGCGGGGGCTGAAAATGCTACAATTTATTGCGTCATTTTTGGCGCAGACTTTTTTTGCGCAAAAAAATGTTATTTCCGGCGCCCTAATTGACGCCGGAAGTTTGTTAGTGGTTGCGTCATTTTTTGACGTATATGTGTTCAGACTTTTTTTGCGCCAAAAATGTGGGCGTCATTTTTTTTGGCGTCACAGGATGTGGCGTCATACTTGGCGCCAAAAATATGGGCGTTGTACTTGGCGCCAATAATGTGGGCGTCATTTTTGGCGCCAAAAAATGTGGGCGTCATTCTTGTCTCCACCTTTTTTTCACATTATTTCAGTCTCATTTTTCATTGCTTCTGGTTGCTTGTTCATTTGGCATTTTTTCCCATTCCTGAAACTGTCATTTAAGGAATTTTGATAATTTTGCTTGATATGTTGTTTTTTCTATTACATATTGCAACATGTCTCTACCTGACCCTGGATCAGAATCTACTTCTGGAAAGACGCTGCCTGATGCTGGTTCTACCAAAGTTAAGTGCATCTGTTGTAAACTTTTGGTAACAGTTCCTCCGGCTGTAGTTTGTGATAACTGTCATGATAAACTTTCTAATGCAGATTGTGTTTCCATTAGTAATAATCCATTACCTGTTGTTGTCCCTTCAACATCTAATGTTCAGGATGTCCCTGTTAATGTAAAATAATTTGTTTCTAAATCTATTAGGAAGGCTCTGTCTGTTATTCCTCCTTCCAGTAAACGTAAAAGGTCTTTTAAAACTTCTCATATTTCAGATGAATTTTTAAGTGACCGCCATCATTCTGACTTATCTGTTTCTGATGAGGATCTATCTGGTTCAGAAGATTCTGCCTCAGATATTGACACTGATAAATCTTCATATTTATTTAAGATGGAGTTTATTCGTTCTTTACTTAAAGAAGTGTTAATTGCATTAGATATGGAGGAGTCTAGTCCTCTTGATACTAAATCTACTAAGCATTTAAATTCGGTTTTCAAACCTCATGTAGTTATTCCAGAAGTTTTTCCAGTTCCTGGTGCTATTTCAGAAGTAATTTCTAGGGAATGGAATAGTCTGGGTACTTCATTTACTCCTTCTCAAAGGTTTAAGAAATTGTACCCTGTGCCATCTGATAGATTAGAGTTTTGGGACAAAATCCCTAAAGTTGATGGGGCTCTCTCTACTCTTGCTAAACGTACTACTATTCCTACGGCGGATAGTACTTCCTTTAAGGATCCTTTAGATAGGAAGCTTGAATCCTTTCTAAGGAGAGCTTATTTATGTTCAGGTCATCTTCTTAGACCTGCTATTTCTTTGGCTGATGTTGCTGCAGCTTCCACTTTCTGGTTGGAGGCTTTAGCGCAACAAGTGTCAGACCATAATGCTTATAGCATTGTTAAACTTCTTCAACATGCTAATAACTTTATTTGTGATGCCATTTTTGATATCATTAGAATTGATGTCAGGTATATGTCTTTAGCTATTTTAGCTAGAAGAGCTTTATGGCTTAAATCTTGGAATGCAGATATGACTTCTAAGTCAACTTTGCTTTCTCTTTCTTTCCAAGGTAATAAATTATTTGGTTCACAGTTGGATTCTATTATTTCAACTATTACTGGGGGGAAAGGAACCTTTTTGCCTCAGGACAAAAAATCTAAGGGTAAATACAGGGCTGCTAATCGTTTTCGTTCATTTCGTCAGAATAAGGAACAGAAGCCTGACCCTTCCCCTTAAGGAACGGTTTCCGTTTGGAAACCTTCTTCAGTCTGGAATAAATCCAAGCCTTTTAGAAAGTCAAAACCAGCTCCCAAATCCGCATGAAGGTGTGGCCCTCATTCCAGCACACAGCTGGTAGGGGGCAGGTTACGATTTTTCAAAGATATTTGGATCAATTCGATTCACAGTCTTTGGATTCAGAACATTGTTTCTCAAAGGTACAGAATAGGTTTCAAGGTAAGGCCACCTGTGAGAAGATTTTTTCTCTCTTGCATTCCAGTAAACCCAGTGAAGGCTCAGGCGTTTCTAAAATGTCTTTCAGATCTAGAGTTGGCTGGGGTAATTGTGCCAGTTCCAGTTCTGGAACGGGGTCTGGGGTTTTACTAGAATCTATTCATTGTACCAAAGAAGGAGAATTCCTTCAGACCAGTTCTGGATCTAAAAATATTGAATCGTTATGTAAGGATACCAACATTCAAAATGGTGACTATAAGGACTATTCTGCCTTTTGTTCAGCAAGGGCATTATATGTCCACAATAGATTTACAGGATGCATATCTTCATATTCCAATTCATCCAGATCACTATCAGTTTCTGAGATTCTCTTTTCTAGACAAGCATTACCAGTTTGTTGCCCTTCCGTTTGGCCTAGCAACAGCTCCAAGGATCTTTTCAAAGGTTCTCGGTGCCCTTCTCTCTGTAATCAGAGAACAGGGTATTGCGGTATTTCCTTATTTGGATGATATCTTGGTACTTGCTCAGTCTTTACATTCTGCAGAATTTCATACGAATCAACTTGTGTCGTTTCTTCAAAGACATGGTTGGAGGATCAATTTACCAAAGAGTTCTTTGATTCCTCAGACAAAGGTAACCTTTTTGGGCTTTCAAATAGATTCAGTGTCCATGACTTGTCTCTAACAGAAAAGAGACGTCTGAAGTTGGTTTCAGCTTGTCGAAACCTTCAGTCTCAATCATTCCCTTCGGTAGCTTTTTGCATGAAAATTCTAGGTCTCATGACTGCTGCATCGGACGCGATCCCCTTTGCTCATTTTCACATGAGACCTCTTCAGCTTTGTATGCTGAACCAGTGGTGCAGGGATTATACAAAGATATCACAAATAATATCCTTAAATCCCAATGTTCGATCTTCTCTGACTTGGTGGTTGAATCACCATCGTCTAATTCAAGGGGCCTCTTTTGATCGTCCAACCTGGACTGTAATCTCAACAGATGCGAGTCTTTCAGGTTGGGGAGCTGTATGGGGATCTCTGACAGCGCAGGGGGTTTGGGAATCTCAGGAGGCGAGATTGCCAATCAACATTTTGGAACTCCGTGCGATTTCCAGAGCTCTTCAGTTCTGGCCTCTTCTGAAGAGAGAATCGTTGATTTGTTTTCAGACAGACAATGTCACAACCGTGGCGTATGTCAATCATCAAGGTGGGACTCACAGTCCTCAAGCTATGACAGAAGTATCTCGGATACTTGTATGGGCAGAATCCAGCTCCTGTCTAATTTCTGCGGTTCACATCCCAGGTGTAGACAATTGGGAAGCGGATTATCTCAGTCGCCAGACGTTACATCCGGGCGAATGGTCTCTTCACCCAGAGGTATTTCTTCAGATTGTTCAAATTTGGAGACTTCCAGAAATAGATCTGATGGCCTCTCATCTAAACAAGAAACTTCCCAGGTATCTGTCCAGATCCAGGGATCCTCAGGCGGAAGCAGTGGACGCATTGTCGCTTCCTTGGAATTATCATCCTGCCAATATCTTTCCGTCTCTAGTTCTTCTTCCAAAAGTGATTTCCAAAATTCTAATGGAACGTTCATTTGTACTGCTGGTGGCTCCAGCATGGCCTCACAGGTTTTGGTATGCGGATCTCATTCGGATGGCCAGTTGTGAACCTTGAACACTTCCGTTAAGACCAGACCTTCTATCTCAAGGCCCATTTTTCCATCAGGATCTCAAATCATTAAATTTGAAGGTATGGAAATTGAACGCTTGATTCTTAGTCATAGAGGTTTCTCTGACTCAGTAATTAATACTATGTTACAGGCTCGTAAATCTGTGTCTAGGAAGATTTATTATCGAGTATGGAAGACTTACATTTCTTGGTGTTCTTCTCATAAATTCTCCTGGCATTCTTTTAGAATTCCTAGAATTTTACAGTTTCTTCAGGATGTTTTGGATAAAGGTTGGTCTGCAAGTTCTTTGAAAGGACAAATCTCTGCTCTTTCTGTTCTTTTTCACAGAAAGATTGCTAATCTTCCTGATATTCATTGTTTTGTACAGGCTTTGGTTCGTATCAAACCTGTCATTAAGTCAATCTCTCCTCCTTGGAGTCTTAATTTGGTTCTGAGGGCTTTACAGGCTCCTCCGTTTGAACCTATGCATTCTCTGGATATTAAATTACTTTCTTGGAAAGTTTTGTTCCTTTTGGCCATCTCTTCTGCTAGAAGAGTTTCTGAGTTATCTGCTCTTTCTTGTGAATCTCCTTTTCTGATTTTTCATCAGGATAAGGCGGTGTTGCGGACTTCATTTCAATTTTTACCTAAGGTTGTGAATTCTAACAACATTAGTAGAGAAATTGTTGTCCCTTCATTGTGTCCTAATCCTAAGAATTATCTGGAGAGATCTTTACATTCTTTGGATGTAGTAAGAGCTTTGAAATATTATGTTGAAGCTACTAAAGATTTCAGAAAGACTTCTAGTCTATTTGTTATCTTTTCTGGTTCTAGGAAAGGTCAGAAAGCTTCTGCCATTTCTTTGGCATCTTGGTTAAAGTCTTTGATTCATCATGCTTATGTGGAGTCGGGTAAGTCCCCGCCTCAAAGGATTACGGCTCATTCTACTAGGTCAGTTTCTACTTCCTGGGCTTTTAGGAATGAAGCTTCTGTTGATCAGATTTGCAAAGTAGCAACTTGGTCTTCTTTGCATACTTTTACTAAATTCTACCATTTTTATGTTTTCTCTTCTTCTGAAGCAGTTTTTGGTAGAAAGGTACTTCAGGCAGCTGTTTCAGTTTGATTCTTCTGCTTATAATTTCAGTTTTTTTCATTATAAGATTAAAACTTTTGATTTGGGTTGTAGATTTTATTTTCAGCGGAATTGGCTGTCTTTATTTTATCCCTCCCTCTCTAGTGACTCTTGCGTGGAAGTTCCACATCTTGGGTATCTGCTATCCCATACGTCACTAGCTCATGGACTCTTGCTAATTACATGAAAGAAAACATAATTTATGTAAGAACTTACCTGATAAATTCATTTCTTTCATATTAGCAAGAGTCCATGAGGCCCACCCTTTTTGTGGTGGTTATGATTTTTTTTGTATAAAGCACAATTATTCCAATTCCTTATTTTGGATGCTTTCGCTCCTTTCTTATCACCCCACTTCTTGGCTATTCGTTAAACTGAATTGTCGGTGTGGTGAGGGGTGCATTTATAGGCATTTTGAGGTTTGGGAAACTTTGCCCCTCCTGGTAGGAATGTATATCCCATACGTCACTAGCTCATGGACTCTTGCTAATATGAAAGAAATGAATTTATCAGGTAAGTTCTTACATAAATTATGTTTTTATCCTTTGGTTATAAAATGGCTCCCTCTAGTGGGCATTAATTTCCTTAGCCACTTAAAAACATTTTGTAACTAACCTCCGTATACGGGGAATCCCTGAAACAATACTACCAGTGGCATTAAAGGGATGCCTGCAGGACCTCTTCAGGACAGTAAAAGGTGACAGCAATGCATTGGAAGTACCAATCGAAAGAGCCCACAGAGCTTTAAGGGTTAAGTCACCTCCAATAGCCCCACTGAGAGATGTGGTGATCAAGTTACAACATTTTAAGGACAGGGAGGAAATCCTGAAGTGCTCCAGGCAAAAACAAAATCTAACTCACGCAGGCATCAGAATACACTACAGATTTTTGCAGACCTAAGCCCAACAACCCTGCAAAAAAGAAGAGAACTCCACTTCATAATCTCTGTACTGTGAGATCAAAACATTGTATATCGCTGGGGATTCCCGGTGAGCATCATTGCATCGAGAGGAGACACCACCGCGGTCTATAAGACTGCAGAAGACCTTCAACACTTTTGTAAAGCTCTGCGAATAACCATCATCCCACCTGGCTCAAGGCCACCCTCTTAAGCAACTACATGTCTTGAAGATGTAGCCGCTCCGCGCCGGAGGGATGAAGATAGAAGATGCCGTCTGGATGAAGACTTCTGCCCGTCTGGAGGACCACTTCTTGCTGCTTGGATGAAGACTTCTCCCGGCTTCATTGAGGACTTCTTGCCGCTTGGATGAAGACTTCTCTTGGCTTAGTTGAGAATGGATGTCCGGTCTTCAAAAACTGTAAGTGGATCTTCGGGGGTTAGTGTTAGTTTTTTTTTTAAGGGTTTATTGGGTGGGTTTTATTTTTAGCTTAGGGTTTGGGCGGAAAAAGAGATAAATGCCCTTTTAAGGGCAAAGCCCATACAAATGCACTTTTCAGGGCAATGGGGGGCTTAGTTTTTTTTAGTTAGGATTTTATTTGGGGGAGTTTGTTGTGTGGGTGGTGAGTTTTCCTGTTGGGGGTGTTTCTATTTTTTTTTACAGGTAAAAGAGCTGATTTCTTTGGGGCAATGCCCCGCAAAAGTCCATTTTAAGGGCTATTGGCAGTTTAGGCTAGGGTTTTTTTTATTTTGGGGGGGCTTTTTTATTTTGATAGGGCTTTTAGATTAGGTGTAATAAGTTTAAATATTTGATAATTTCTTTTTTATTTTGTGTAATTTAGTGTTTCTATTTTGTAATTTAGTTAATTGTATTTAATAAATGTAATTTATTTAATTGTAGTGTAAGGTTAGGTGTTAGTGTAACTCAGGTTAGGTTTTATTTTACATGTAAATTTGTATTTATTTTAGCTAGGTAGTTAGTAAATAGTTAATAACTATTTACTAACTAGTCTACCTAATTAAAATAAATACAAACTTAGCTGTGAAATAAAAATAAACCTAAGCTATGTCTTTCATATCTCTGTATCACTATATGTATAAAGTGTAAATGTATTATTATTCTGAGCAGGAATAATTGCAATTATAACATGTAATCAGAGTACCATATGTATTTATTCACAATCAATGGATATTTTAAGAGCTGGGCCAGTTTTCTCTCTGTACCTGTGTAACCCCTCTTGATTGCAATCTATTTTTAAAAACCACC
>NC_069499.1:551004416-551069416 GCF_027579735.1 Bombina bombina
ATTATTTCCAAATCAGACAGACAATGTGATTGTCTGGATTTGTTTCCACATTTTGTCTCTCATAGTTGAGGTATACCTATGGTGAAAATTACAGGCCTCTCTCATCTTAAGTGGGAGAACTTGCACAATTGGTGGCTGACTAAATACTTTTTTGCCCCACTGTGTATATATATATATATATATATATATGTATACACAGACACACACATATATATATATATATACACATACACACACATATATATATATACATACATATACACACACACACAACCTATCCATATTGCAGTCTCAGTTGACTTCCATGTTTTGAGCAAAGAATATTTAGCAGCCTTACAAATAATACGGATTAGTTGTGTTTTTCTGGGGATCTGATAAAGATTTAGGACATTAGTGAAATGACCAGTTACAAGGATTAACAGGAAAGGTCTTATTGAAAATTGTAGAAGAATCAATTGCAGAAAGAAAACATTTTTTGGCAGTACCACCAAAAATGTGATATATCCTCTGTTCTTGTTATACAGTGCCAATATTAAGATGGATATATTTTTTTTCTGAATAAAACTTGGAGTTAAGTTCCAACAGTGCAAAATGTTATAATTCATCTCTAGTAGTTATCTTTATACTGAAGAACACCGCACATTTTAGAGAATAACTAATGTTTCTGAGTGTTCAAATGTAGTACTCCATTCCCTACCACAGCTTTCTAACTATTGTGAAATAAACCCTGAACTAGTTTGTTGGAGTAAATTATAAAATTAGTAATTGGAGATGTCTCACTGGTTTGCTAGAGTGCACAATTTCTCATATTGTCGAAGAAGATTTAGTTGATCAAAGTGTTTTGTTATATAGAAATAGCATTGAAAATAAGGCTACTATTGCTTAAAAAACCCTATTCCAGTTTTGATGAGTAAAACTTTGTCCTCATTGCCAAATTAACAGATCACCAACGTTCTAAAGGCAGCCTTTAGTTCTCAACCTATATAGCCAAAGCTGGGAGAAAAATCTACATTGTCTATTAAAAGTGTTGAAAAGTAGAAAAATCCACAGCACCACAATAAATTTTCAATGCTTTATTGGAACATCTTTATCCCATGCAGGTACAAAGTAGGTAGGCAGCAACGTTTCGGGATGTTATCCCTTAATCATGCTATTGAGCCTCATCTGTTGAGGTGCATTTATAGGCCTACATATTAACCCCATGTATAATGTTACAAAGTGAATTCTATCACTTAACACCACCACCTAGTGGTTACAATAATAACTACAATGTTAAACACAAACAAAGTTTAAAAACAATATACAATATACCTATTCATATGTTGTTAAAATCCATATAATTTTTTACCAATACCTGACTTATACAAAGCAATTCATTCTCTAAGGACCATTGCAATATTTTATAATACATAAGTATATATTACAGAAACACTTTGAAGTCCAGCTCTCTATTAATGCCTTTAGGAATTAAAGCATCCAATTTATGTATCCAGTATGACTCCTTTTGTTTTAATATGGTTTCCCTATTGCCCCCTCTTCTTAAACTGTCAACTCCATCAATTATTTGCCACCTTAACTGACTTATGTTGTGGCCTGCACTCAAAAAGTGGCATGATACAGGGGCTTCTTGGTCCCCACATCTGATATTGGATCTGTGTTGACTCATCCTATCTCGTACCCTTCTGGTGGTCTCACCGATATAGATTTTGGAACACGGGCATTTAATGAGGTATACGACATAGGATGAGTCACACGTATAGAAATTGTTAATGCTAAATTTTTTCCCTGTTTGAGGGTGTTGAAATTCTGTCCCTTTAATAACTGCACTACAACTTGCACAGCCCAAACATGGAAAGGTTCCATAACTCTTTTTAGTTATGTATTTCTGTTTCTTCCTAGATCCTAAATCATTTCTAACTAGAATATCTCCTAGGTTTTGGACCCTGCGGTATGCCATCATAGGTGGGTTTTTAAAGGATTCAACATCCATATTACAGTTTTTCAAGATATGCCAGTGTCTGGATATAATGTTTCTAATTTCTCTATTGATGGGGTTAAACTGTGTTACACAAACTACCCTCTCGTCATTCTCTTTTTTAGAGACACATTCCTTTTTCCTCTGGCTCCTGAACCCTTTTAATCTCACTCTCAATCAATTTCACAGGGTATCCCCTTTGTATGAATTTATCCCCCATTTCTTGTAGTCTATTTTTGACTAGGGATTCTTCATTAACAATCCTTTTCACTCTTTTAAATTGACTACGTGGTAGGGAATTTTTTAAGGGTTCATTGTGAAAGCTCTCATACCTTAGCAAAGTATTTCTGTCTGTTTCCTTTCGATGTAAATCAATCTTAAAATTACAAGTTTTCTTATTAATACGTATTACTGTGTCCAAGAATACCACCTTTTCTTCACTGAAGGTCAATGTGAATTTTAAATTATTAACAGCCAAGTTTAATTCTTCAACAAATGCCAATAGGGTACCAACGTCGCCCCACCACACGCCAAATATATCATCTATGAAGCTCCACCATGACGCTCCATGCTTAAGGAACAACTCATTTTCATATACAAATTTTTCTTCAACACTATTCATAAATATATTGGCGTACAGTATTTGACCCTCATTATATAATGTAGAATTTCTAATTGCCAAAATGCATGCACCTATGCCACTTTCATGGTTAATTACCGTATATAGACTACTTACATCATGTGTATACAAAATACATTTTGCTTTACCCAATGGTAAACCTTTTAATTTTTCAATGAAATCATTTGTATCTTTAATGTATGATGTTATTTTCTGTACCTCTGGCTGCAAAATCCTATCCAGATAAGTAGCTATATTAGTAAAGACTGACTCTATTCCTGCCACAATTGGCCGCCAAGGGGGTTGTGATAGATTTTTATGTACTTTTGGGACTGTATAAAAGATTGGCGTTTTAGGCCAATCTACATACAAATATTCACTTAATTTTTTATCTATAATGCCAATCTTAAATGCCCAGTTTAGCACTCTTTATTTCTGCCTGTATTTTAATCACTGGGTTACTCTGTAATGGCTTATAGGTATTAGCATCCCCCAATTGTTGTTTAATTTCTGTGACATAATAGTTGGTATCTAAAACTACGGTGGCTCCCCCCTTGTCGGCTCTCCTTATCAATATATCTTTTTCTTTAAGTGTATCTATGGCTTTTTTCTGTAGTGCTGTTAAATTAGGTTTATATCTCTTAGATTTTTTTGAATTAATGCTGTTGTAATTAGCCTTTAATTTCATAACATCACATTTAACCAATTCAATGTATGTTTCCACACTATTATTACCCTGGGTTGGTATGTAAGTACTTTTCTTATACAGACCAGTAGATTTTAAAGTTAGCATATTCCCTCTAGGTGTAACAGTGTTATTAATCATTCGTGGACTCTCATTAAACATACATTTTAATCTTAGTGTCCGAAAAAAATCTGTATAGGTCTTTCTCTAATTCAAAAAAGTTAATGTCTTTTACCGGACAAAATGACAATCCTTTCTCTAATGTCTCGTACTCACTATCTTGTAGAGTCTTACTTGAGATATTAATCACTGTGGGCTCTTCTTTTTCGCCTTGTTGACTTTCCTCCTCGGCTGGTATCTGCAGTCTTTCTACATGCCGCTTGTGTTTGCGGCTGCCTCGGTGGCGCTTCCTGATGACGTCAGCGATTCGTCGCTCGACTCTAAAAAACTTTGCCCATCCGACGATTCAGTGCTACTGGCTCTGTTTCCACCATCTTTGAACTTCTCTTTTCCTTGGTTTCGATTGGCCCTCTGTGTTTTACCGGCCCCTCTTCTCCTCCAATGTGTAGGCTCACATCTCCATCTGTAGACATGCCCCTGGAGGTAATCCATTTTGTCTCGCTGGAATTTTAACCTCTTCTGTTCCTGCAGCTCTTTCTTCAAGGTACTAATTTTATCGTCAACCTCCTTTATTTTTTTATCAAATTCATCCAATGCCAGCATTTGTTGTAAGTCCTCTTTTTTCTTGTCTACTTCCAGCTGTTGTTTATCAATCTCTTGTTGCAATGACTCCACTGTTAACACAATAATATCGTAAGAACATTTATTTAATATTGCCTCAAACTTCTCGCAATATTGTGGATTGTCCTTAAGTAGAGTAGGTTGTGTAGACATGCGTAATCCTCTTGGGATCCTTTTCACCCTAAAGTATTCAGCAAGGGTAATCGCATGTAGTTCCCATATCATATTTTTTCTTTTTAACCTCTCATATTCTTGTCCGCTTTTTTCTTTTGGGGCTTCTTTGAGAAAATCCCTAGACCCACGAATGAGGGTGGTAATCCTGGCCGCATCAACATCTGAATAGGTAAAGGTCTTTGTACCATCCACTTTGGGTATTGCATCCATAGTATCCGGACACAACAATTACCTGGAGCAGGTAATCACCATAGACAGTCTGTTATATCACAGAATACACACAAACAGTGTACAGCTCCACAGTATCACAGGTGCAGGTGGTAAGAGGGACTGTCAACCTCTATAATATGTCGAAAAGTAGAAAAATCCACAGCACCACAATAAATTTTCAATGCTTTATTGGAACATCTTTATCCCATGCAGGTACAAAGTAGGTAGGCAGCAACGTTTCGGGATGTTATCCCTTAATCATGCTAATGAGCCTCATCTGTTGAGGTGCATTTATAGGCCTACATATTAACCCCATGTATAATGTTACAAAGTGAATTCTATCACTTAACACCACCACCTAGTGGTTACAATAATTACTACAATGTTAAACACATAAACAAAGTTTAAAAACAATATACAATATACCTATTCATATGTAGTAATTATTGTAACCACTAGGTGGTGGTGTTAAGTGATAGAATTCACTTTGTAACATTATACATGGGGTTAATATGTAGGCCTATAAATGCACCTCAACAGATGAGGCTCATTAGCATGATTAAGGGATAACATCCGAAACGTTGCTGCCTACCTACTTTGTACCTGCATGGGATAAAGATGTTCCAATAAAGCATTGAAAATTTATTGTGGTGCTGTGGATTTTTCTACTTTTCGACATATTATAGAGGTTGACAGTCCCTCTTACCACCTGCACCTGTGATACTGTGGAGCTGTACACTGTTTGTGTGTATTCTGTGATATAACAGACTGTCTATGGTGATTACCTGCTCCAGGTAATTGTTGTGTCCGGATACTATGGATGCAATACCCAAAGTGGATGGTACAAAGACCTTTACCTATTCAGATGTTGATGCGGCCAGGATTACCACTCTCATTCGTGGGTCTAGGGATTTTCTCAAAGAAGCCCCAAAAGAAAAAAGCGGACAAGAATATGAGAGGTTAAAAAGAAAAAATATGATATGGGAACTACATGCGATTACCCTTGCTGAATACTTTAGGGTGAAAAGGATCCCAAGAGGATTACGCATGTCTACACAACCTACTCTACTTAAGGACAATCCACAATATTGCGAGAAGTTTGAGGCAATATTAAATAAATGTTCTTACGATATTATTGTGTTAACAGTGGAGTCATTGCAACAAGAGATTGATAAACAACAGCTGGAAGTAGACAAGAAAAAAGAGGACTTACAACAAATGCTGGCATTGGATGAATTTGATAAAAAAATAAAGGAGGTTGACGATAAAATTAGTACCTTGAAGAAAGAGCTGCAGGAACAGAAGAGGTTAAAATTCCAGCGAGACGAAATGGATTACCTCCAGGGCCATGTCTACAGATGGAGATGTGAGCCTACACATTGGAGGAGAAGAGGGGCCGGTAAAACACAGAGGGCCAATCGAAACCAAGGAAAAGAGAAGTTCAAAGATGGTGGAAACAGAGCCAGTAGCACTGAATCGTCGGATGGGCAAAGTTTTTTTTAGAGTCGAGCGACGAATCGCTGACGTCATCAGGAAGCGCCACCGAGGCGGCCGCAAACACAAGCGACATGGAGAAAGACCGCAGATACCAGCCGAGGAGGAAAGCCAACAAGGCGAAAAAGAAGAGCCCACAGTGATTAATATCTCAAGTAAGACTCTACAAGATAGTGAGTACGAGACATTAGAGAAAGGATTGTCATTTTGTCCGGTAAAAGACATTAACTTTTTTGAATTAGAGAAAGACCTATACAGATTTTTTCGGACACTAAGATTAAAATGTATGTTTAATGAGAGTCCACGAATGATTAATAACACTGTTACACCTAGAGGGAATATGCTAACTTTAAAATCTACTGGTCTGTATAAGAAAAGTACTTACATACCAACCCAGGGTAATAATAGTGTGGAAACATACATTGAATTGGTTAAATGTGATGTTATGATATTAAAGGCTAATTACAACAGCATTAATTCAAAAAAATCTAAGAGATATAAACCTAATTTAACAGCACTACAGAAAAAAGCCATAGATACACTTAAAGAAAAAGATATATTGATAAGGAGAGCCGACAAGGGGGGAGCCACCGTAGTTTTAGATACCAACTATTATGTCACAGAAATTAAACAACAATTGGGGGATGCTAATACCTATAAGCCATTACAGAGTAACCCAGTGATTAAAATACAGGCAGAAATAAAAAGAGTGCTAAACTGGGCATTTAAAATTGGCATTATAGATAAAAAATTAAGTGAATATTTGTATGTAGATTGGCCTAAAACGCCAATCTTTTATACAGTCCCAAAAGTACATAAAAATCTATCACAACCCCCTGGGCGGCCAATTGTGGCAGGAATAGAGTCAGTCTTTACTAATATAGCTACTTATCTGGATAGGATTTTGCAGCCAGAGGTACAGAAAATAACATCATACATTAAAGATACAAATGATTTCATTGAAAAATTAAAAGGTTTACCATTGGGTAAAGCAAAATGTATTTTGTATACACTTGATGTAAGTAGTCTATATACGGTAATTAACCATGAAAGTGGCATAGGTGCATGCATTTTGGCACTTAGAAATTCTACATTATATAATGAGGGTCAAATACTGTTCTTTGAGAGCTTGTTAAGAATGGTATTATATAACAACTATTTCCTGTTTCAAGACGATTGGTTTCTCCAAATAAGAGGCACAGCCATGGGGTCCAACGTCGCCCCAGCATACACCAATATATTTATGAATAGTGTTGAAGAAAAATTTGTATATGAAAATGAGTTGTTCCTTAAGCATGGAGCGTCATGGTGGCGCTTCATAGATGATATATTTGGCGTGTGGTGGGGCGACGTTGGTACCCTATTGGCATTTGTTGAAGAATTAAACATGGCTGTTAATAATTTAAAATTCACATTGACCTTCAGTGAAGAAAAGGTGGTATTCTTGGACACAGTAATACGTATTAATAAGGAAACTTGTAATTTTAAGATTGATTTACATCGAAAGGAAACAGACAGAAATACTTTGCTAAGGTATGAGAGCTTTCACAATGAACCCTTAAAAAATTCCCTACCACGTAGTCAATTTAAAAGAGTGAAAAGGATTGTTAATGAAGAATCCCTAGTCAAAAATAGACTAAAAGAAATGGGGGATAAATTCATACAAAGGGCATACCCTGTGAAATTGATTGAGAGTGAGATTAAAAGGGTTCAGGAGCCAGAGGAAAAAGGAATGTGTCTCTAAAAAAGAGAATGACGAGAGGGTAGTTTGTGTAACACAGTTTAACCCCATCAATAGAGAAATTAGAAACATTATATCCAGACACTGGCATATCTTGAAAAACTGTAATATGGATGTTGAATCCTTTAAAAACCCACCTATGATGGCATACCGCAGGGTCCAAAACCTAGGAGATATTCTAGTTAGAAATGATTTAGGATCTAGGAAGAAACAGAAATACATAACTAAAAAGAGTTATGGAACCTTTCCATGTTTGGGCTGTGCAAGTTGTAGTGCAGTTATTAAAGGGACAGAATTTCAACACCCTCAAACAGGGAAAAAATTTAGCATTAACAATTTCTATACGTGTGACTCATCCTATGTCGTATACCTCATTAAATGCCCGTGTTCCAAAATCTATATCGGTGAGACCACCAGAAGGGTACGAGATAGGATGAGTCAACACAGATCCAATATCAGATGTGGGGACCAAGAAGCCCCTGTATCATGCCACTTTTTGAGTGCAGGCCACAACATAAGTCAGTTAAGGTGGCAAATAATTGATGGAGTTGACAATTTAAGAAGAGGGGGCAATAGGGAAACCATATTAATACAAAAGGAGTCATACTGGATACATAAATTGGATGCTTTAATTCCTAAAGGCATTAATAGAGAGCTGGACTTCAAAGTGTTTCTGTAATATATACTTATGTATTATAAAATATTGCAATGGTCCTTAGAGAATGAATTGCTTTGTATAAATCAAGCATTGGTAAAAATTATATGGATTTTAACAACATATGAATAGGTATATTGTTTTTAAACTTTGTTTATGTGTTTAACATTGTAGTAATTATTGTAACCACTAGGTGGTTAAATGATAGAATTCACTTTGTAACATTATAACATGGGGTTAATATGTAGGCCTATAAATGCACCTCAACAGATGAGGCTCATTAGCATGATTAAGGGATAACATCCTGAAACGTTGCTGCCTACCTACTTTGTACCTGCATGGGATAAAGATGTTCCAATAAAGCATTGAAAATTTATTGTGGTGCTGTGGATTTTTCTACTTTTCAACATATTATAGAGCTTGACAGTCCCTCTTACCACCTGCACCTGTGATACTGTGGAGCTGTACACGGTTTGTGTGTATTCTGGTCTATTAAAAGTGTGAGTGATGTTCTAGCAGGCACAATAGCAATGTTCTGATGTAAACGCAGTAAAAAAAAAATCACACGATCGTAGATCACGTGATATCGAGGTTGGGATGGGATCCTGGGGGACTGCTTACGCTGCTAGGCATGCCCCCAGGCCGATTCTTGACTGTGTCAAAGGGGGAAGCTGAAGGACGCCATATAAAATAGGACGTTCCATGCTGTCCTAACGGCGTTAAAGCCCAGTGCTGTAAGGACGGCATGGAACGTCCTAATGGCATGAAGGGGTTAAAAAGCACAAGAAAATAAACCCAAAGAGACAGATTTAGGTGTCAAGACATTTTATTACAATTTTCAAACTATAATTCTCTCTCAGAGCAGCAAGTGTGGGAATCAGAGCTTTCTATTTTATCTAATGGTGACCTTCAGATTTCTTTGGAGGAAATAATGCATACTCCACTCCCAGTGCTACCACGAAAGCAGCAAAGCCCCATTTAAAACCTCTAAGCATGACATCTTTAAAGGTAGCTGGCTTAGCGTAGCCTCCCATGAACCTCCAGGCCTCGTTCCTACAAGATTAAAAAAAAAAAAACAGTTAAAATGTTATTAAAAGCATAAACCTGTGACTAGGGCCTGTGTTTCCAAGTCATTCATTTTGCAACTTCCTAAGCGCAAACGGTACTGCAATGTGAAGGCTCTGCTCCTCAACAGCTCTCCATTAAAGGCTAAACTGTATCAACAACTACAAAACACATAAGAGTACCTGCTGATGAGATAGCATAAATAGAGATCGCAATTTTGTTATACTTTTGTTACAGAATATACCTTTTTACTGAAAATGTTTATAAAAGAATTGATTAATTAAAAAATATCTTCAAATGGAAAAAGGCAGATGCCCACTTTACCCGTTAATATTTTATCTTGTGATGGAGCCTGTGGCATGGGCTGTAAGAGTTGAGCCTAGTATAAGGGGTGTGCAGTTTGGTAATACTCCAAAAATGGCCTTATTTGCAAATGATGTCACCTTGCCGTTATCACACAGCAAAGAAATCACTTTAGAAAGTCTTCACTCTAACACCTTTAGTGCCAAGAAAATGGACATGAAACCTAAAATCTTTTTTTTCCATGATTCAGACAGAACATACAATATAAAAAAAAAAAAAGAAAAAGAAAAGGTCCCAGTTTATTTTTTCATATTCCTTTTGCTTTGTTCTCATTTTTGTTGTTGAAGAGATATCTAGAAGATAGAGTGCACATCTGGAGCACTAAACAGCAGGACAATGTGCTGTCATCTAGTGCTCTTGCTAATGTACAACATTCTTGCAAAGCTACTGCCATATAGTGCTGCAGACGTGTGCTGATAGAACGTGACTTAGCTCACCGCTCACGGTATTACAGGAATCGATTATCATTGGGATGTTTGTCCTCCTCCACCATGGCCCCCACTAGAAATTTTGGGGCCCCTTACTTAACCATTCATCAGCCGCCCCCCCCCCCCCACCCTTGACGTGCAATTTTTGACCAAGTGACTAAAACGTATATGCACTTTATTCTTAAGTTTAGTCAAACTTGGAAATGTTGTAAAGGTAGTAAGACACAAACACTCACACATAAGGATTCACATAGACACTCTAGCAGACACACAAAGAAACACACAGACACCACACAGACACTCAGCACTTTTTTACATTGACCTGACAAGAAATGAGGTAGACTATAGTTTTGTCAAAAAAAGAGATTTACAAGACAAAATATGGAGTTCTGATTATCTTTTTGTCAAGGAAGATGCCGATGACAACAGCATGCAGTGGCTGAAAGGAAGGGCCCTGAACTGCCTAAACAATAATTTAAAGGGACATTAAACACCCGCTAAAAAGCCTTAAATCTAACTCCTTCTGATCAAACAAACGCAAGTAAGCATGGATTTCTATGAAATCTTGCCATTTTACCCCAAATTGTAAAAAAAAAAAAAAAAAAAAAAAAAAAGTGTTACAATTACAATGTTGAACCTGCACCTTATGTTCCTATGCATGCTGCCATATAGCAACTTACACAAGCACAGCAGTCACGTGACATGCACAGTACATTGCTTTACAGTATTATGAATGCACTATGCTGCTTAGAGGAATCTCGCTCACTGTGATACAGCATTTGTAGAGACATTTTTATTTGTGAAGTAATAAATATTTTCAACATCATAATAATATAATATTAAAAATGTTATTGTTTAAACTAAATTACACTTTATAATGTGCCCTAAACAAATCTGATGAAGTGCATGCACGGCTCCAGACACCGTAATTGAACATAGCAAGCTACGGGGAGGAAGGTGAGAGAACAGTCCTGGGAATAATGGGTAAAGCCTTGCATAGTGAAATACGAGCTCCGGGGTTTATATCTAATGGTTGCTGAGCATTCCTGATCCTGCAGTACATAATACTGCACCGGGAGATCCTTTCTCTTTCAGCCCTAATGTAAAAACCCTCCTTGGACTTGAAGCGCAACTCCTACTGCCGGCTTGACATAGACAGTAGTTTGAAGAAGGTTACCAGATGCTTACTGGCTGTGACAGGCTGCAGTTGTGGAGTTTGCAAACACTCCCTGGCTGTGACAGGCTGGGCTGTCTTATGTCAAACCGGCTGAAGGAGTCGCGCTTCAAGTCCAAGGAGGGTTTTAACATTAGGGCTGAAAGAGAAAGGATCTCCCGGTGCAGTATTATGTACTGCAGGGTCAGGAATGCTCGGCAACCATTAGCTATAGACCCCGGAGCTCGTATTTCACTATGCAAGGTTTTACCCATTATTCATAGGGCTGTTCTCTCCCCTCCCTCTCGTAGCTTGCTATTTTCAATTACGGTGTCTGGAGCAGTGCACTCACTTCATCCGATTAGTTTAGCGCACATTATAAAGTGTAATTTGGTTTGAACAATAACATTTTTAATATATATTATGATGTTGAAAATACTTATTACTTCACAAATAAAAATGTCTCTACAAACGCTGCAGCACACGCACTGCATGTATCACAGTGAGCGAGATTCCTCTAAGCATCATAGTTCATACATAATAGAGCAATGTGCCGTGCGTGTACCTGTGTGAAATGTATGTTACAATATGGCGGCATACATAGGAATACCAAGCACAGGTACAACATTGTAATTGAAAACACTTTTTAAAAACAATTTGGGTCAGCTTCCAAGATGGCATAGACATATGTGCTTACTTGCATTTCATTAATCAGAAGGAGTTAGATTTAAGGATTTTAGCTTTCAGGTGTTAAGAGTCCCTTTAAAGCTTAAGTGGTAGATTGGTGACTTCCGGAAAGGTCTCAGTCTCAAAGTCTGTAGAAAGATGTGAATAATCAGTAGTAAGGTCAAAATGTCCTAAAAAAGGAAAAGACAATGGACACCGACACACAAACTTGCACATACACCCAAGGAAACACCCACAGAGACAGCCTCAGAAAACACGCATACACACACCCTCACTGAGACATCCACAGAAAACACACAAAGACATACACACTCTCAGACATTCACAGAAAACACAGTCATACATACACACACACCCTCACTGAGACATCCACAGAAAACACACAAAGACATAAACACATACCCTCACAGAAACACCCACAGAAAATTCACAAAGACATACACACAGACATACATACATACACCCTCAGAGACACCAATATGCACATACCCTGACAGAGACATCCACAAAAAACAGACATACATACACACACACACCCTCACAGAGACATTCACAGAAAACAGACATATGCACACACCCTCACAGAGACACCCACATAAAACACACAGACATGCACACACCCTCACAGAGACACCCACATATGCACATACCCTCACAGAGACACTTACAGAAAACACACAGACGTATATACACACACACACCCTCAAAGACACCCGACAAAAAATGCACAGACATATGCACATACCCTCACAGAGACACCCAGAGAAAATGCACAAAGACATATGCACATACCCTCACAGAGACATCCACAGAAAACACAGATATATGCACACACCCTCACAGAGACACCCACAGACATACATATACACACACAGAAAATGCACAAAGACATATGCACATACCCTCACAGAAAATACAGAAAGACATACATACACACACCCTCACAAAACACCCACAGAAAATGCATCAATAAATACGCACACACCCTCACAGAGACATCCACAGAAAATGCACAAAGACATACACACACACCCTCACAGAGACACCCACAGAAAACACAGACATACCTACACCCCCCCAGAGACACCCACAGAAAATGAAAAGACATATGCACATACCCTCACAGTGACACCCACAGAAAACAGACATACATACACATGCACAAAGACATTTGCACATACCCTCACAGAGACATCCACAGAAAACAGACCGACAAACATACACACACACACCCTCAGAGACATCCAGAAAATGCATCAAGACATACGCACACCCCCTCACAGAAACATCCACACCCCCCTCACAAACACCCACAGAAAATGCATATATATATATATAAATTATATCTGCCGACACATTTCTGCATGGTTTTAAATATAGAATTTCTACAGCATTGTTAAGTAATTATAAATAAACTGCTGCATATTGCTAAAAAAAAGAAAGAAAAAAAAAAAAGTGTTTTTATGGACCCCTGGCCCCACCCTACAACTACCACACTTAAAAGGGACATTATACACTCATTTTTTCTTTGCATAAATGTTTTGTAGATGATCTATTTATATAGCCCATAAAGTTTTTTTTTTTTTTTTAAATGTATAGTTTTGCTTATTTTTTAAATAACATTGCTCCGATTTTAAGACTCCTAACCAAGCCCCAAAGTTATATGAGAATACCGTCAGCTACCTCCTCCAGCTTGCTCCTGTTTGTGTAAAGGGTCTTTTCATATGCAAAAGAAGGGGAAGGGGGGGGGGAGTGTCTGTTTAGCTTTAAACAGAGCTAAACTGAGAGCTTCTAAGTAAGTTTTTTTTAACAGTTTTATACTGGATTTTTATATCAGTATCTGTGCATCTTATTCTTTATAGTAGTGTCTATTACATGCAGTTATATGAAACTGAGTGTATACTGCCCCTTTAAGTTGCAATCCGAAATTGCACAAAGAAATAAAAAACATTTACTAAGTAAGTCCTACCTCCTCTGCAAATGAAAGTGATCTGCCGTCTGACTCAGGCACACAATGTACAAACTGAAGCACTAAAACCTTAAACATGCTTCTCTTTAGACCTTTACAGAAACCTACTTTACAGTAGGAGATTAAAAGGGACAGTCTACTTGAAAATGTTTATTGTTTAAAAAGATAGATAATCCCTTTATTACCCATTCCCCAGTTTTGCATAACCAACATGGTTATATTAAAGTGAAGGTAAACTTTGGTGAACGAAAGCCCGTTTTTTAAAAATACTAAGCTTCCCCCACATAGAGATCCTCTTTTTTCGTCAGCAATGACTAATCCTGCTTCCTCCAATCACAGCTTTCCCCCCAGGGTAGTCATTGCCTGAGGCCATGCTGTGATTGGAGGAAGCCAGATTAGTCATTGCAGACGTGTAAATAGAGGATCTCTAGGTGGGGGAAGCTGCTGTAGCAGTGAAAAGAAAAAAAAGGTAATTTTTTTTAACAAAATGGCTGCTTTGTAAACTTTGATGAATGAAAGTGCCCCTGTTTTTAATAGTATTTTTAAAAAACGGGCTTACATTCTCCAAAGTTTACCTTTACTTTAATATACGTTTTACCTATGTGATTACCTTGCTTCTAAGCCTCTGCAGACTGCCCCCTTATCTCAGTTCTTTTAACAGCCTTGCATTTTAGCCAATCGGTGCTGACATATAAATAACTCCAATGTTTTATATATATATATATATATATATATATATATATATATATATATATATACACACACGGCACATAACGCTATCTAGCTGTGAAAAACTGTCAAAATGCACTAAGATAAGAGGTGGCCTTCAAGGGCTAATACATTAGCATATGAGCCTACCTAGGTTTAGCTTTCAACAAGGAATACCAAGAGAACATTGCAAATTTGATGATAAAAGTACATTGGAAAGTTGTTCCAATTGGAAAATTGCACGCCCTATCTGAATCCTGAAAGTTTAATTTTGACTTCACTGTCCCTTTAATGCAGAAATATTATATTATACCTTGCCCATGGATCCCGCAGACCATGCTTTGCGAGTCTTTTCTGTACATCCTCCATTGGCGTTCCTTCTATGTTCCACTGTCGATAATCTGGCAGATGGAGCTTCCCCTGTCCGTGGTGCTCATGTCCGTGGCCCATACCTTGCAAAGGTGATGAGAAAGTCCAGGCATTATTAGGTGCCGTTTGAGCAAGCACACAAGGACTATCTTTCTAGTAAGAGGCTTCTAGCTCTTCTTATATTAGCAACCATTGCATTTCATATTATTAAGAAGTTTACATTCACATGAGTGCAAAAAACATAATTTATGCTTACCTGATAAATTTATTTCTCTTGTAGTGTATCCAGTCCACGGATCATCCATTACTTATGGGATATTAACTCCTCCCCAACAGGAAGTGCAAGAGGATTCACCCAGCAGAGCTGCTATATAGCTCCTCCCCTAACTGCCATTACCAGTCATTTGACCGAAAACATGCAGAGAAAGGAAAACCATAGGGTGCAGTGGTGACTGTAGTTTAATGGAAAAATTACCTGCCTTAAAGTGACAGGGCGGGCCGTGGACTGGATACACTACAAGAGAAATAAATTTATCAGGTAAGCATAAATTATGTTTTCTCTTGTTAAGTGTATCCAGTCCACGGATCATCCATTACTTATGGGATACCAATACCAAAGCTAAAGTACACGGATGACGGGAGGGACAGGCAGGCTCTTTATACGGAAGGAACCACTGCCTGAAGAACCTTTCTCCCAAAAACAGCCTCCAAAGAAGCAAAAGTGTCAAATTTGTAAAATTTGGAAAAAGTATGAAGAGAAGACCAAGTTGCAGCCTTGCAAATCTGTTCAACAGAAGCCTCATTCTTAAAGGCCCAAGTGGAAGCCACAGCTCTAGTAGAATGTGCTGTAATTCTTTCAGGAGGCTGCTGTCCAGCAGTCTCATAGGCTAACCGTATTATGCTACGAAGCCAAAAGGAGAGAGAGGTAGCCGAAGCTTTTTGACCTCTCCTCTGACCAGAATAAACGACAAACAGGGAAGACGTTTGTCGAAAATCCTTAGTTGCCTGTAGATAAAATTTCAGGGCACGGACTACATCTAGATTGTGTAGCAGACGTTCCTTTTTCGAAGAAGGATTAGGACACAAAGATGGAACCACAATCTCTTGATTGATATTCCTGTTAGTGACCACCTTAGGTAGGAACCCAGGTTTAGTACGCAGAACTACCTTGTCTGAGTGAAAAATCAGATAAGGAGAATCACAATGTAAGGCAGATAACTCAGAGACTCTTCGAGCCAAGGAAATCGCCATTAAAAACAGAACTTTCCAAGATAACAACTTGATATCAATGGAATGAAGGGGTTCAAACGGAACCCCCTGTAAAACATTAAGAACTAAGTTCAAACTCCATGGTGGAGCAACAGTTTTAAACACAGGCTTGATCCTAGCTAAAGCCTGACAAAAAGCTTGAACGTCCGGAACTTCTGACAGACGTTTGTGTAAAAGAATGGACAGAGCTGAAATCTGTCCCTTTAAGGAACTAGCGGATAAACCCTTTTCTAAACCTTCTTGTAGAAAAGACAATATCCTCGGAATCCTAACCTTACTCCATGAGTAACTCTTGGATTCGCACCAATATAAGTATTTGCGCCATATCTTATGGTAAATCTTTCTGGTAACAGGCTTCCTAGCCTGTATTAAGGTATCAATAACTGACTCAGAAAAACCACGTTTTGATAAAATCAAGCGTTCAATTTCCAAGCAGTCAGCTTCAGAGAAATTAGATTTTGATGTTTGAAGGGACCCTGGATCAGAAGGTCCTGTTTCAGAGGTAGCGACCAAGGTGGACAGGATGACATGTCCACTAGATCTGCATACCAAGTCCTGCGTGGCCATGCAGGCGCTATTAGAATCACTGATGCTCTTTCCTGTTTGATTCTGGCAATCAATCGAGGAAGCATCGGGAAGGGTGGAAACACATAAGCCATCCCGAAGGTCCAAGGTGCTGTCAAAGCATCTATCAGAACCGTTCCCGGATCCCTGGATCTGGACCCGTAACGAGAAAGCTTGGCGTTCTGTCGAGACGCCATGAGATCTATCTCTGGTTTGCCCCAACGTCGAAGTATTTGGGCAAAGACCTCCGGATGAAGTTCCCACTCCCCCGGATGAAAAGTCTGACGACTTAAGAAATCCGCCTCCCAGTTCTCCACTCCCGGGATGTGGATTGCTGACAGGTGGCAAGAGTGAGACTCTGCCCAGCGAATTATCTTTGATACTTCCATCATTGCTAGGGAGCTTCTTGTCCCTCCCTGATGGTTGATGTAAGCTACAGTCGTGATGTTGTCCGACTGAAACCTGATGAACCCCCGAGTTGTTAACTGGGGCCAAGCCAGAAGGGCATTGAGAACTGCTCTCAATTCCAGAATGTTTATTGGTAGGAGACTCTCCTCCTGATTCCATTGTCCCTGAGCCTTCAGAGAATTCCAGACAGCGCCCCAACCTAGTAGGCTGGCGTCTGTTGTTACAATTGTCCAGTCCGGCCTGCTGAATGGCATCCCCCTGGACAGATGTGGCCGAGAAAGCCACCATAGAAGAGAATTTCTGGTCTCTTGATCCAGATTCAGAGTAGGGGACAAGTCTGAGTAATCCCCATTCCACTGACTTAGCATGCACAATTGCAGCGGTCTGAGATGTAGGCGTGCAAAGGGTACTATGTCCATTGCTGCTACCATTAAGCCGATCACCACCATGCATTGAGCTACTGACGGGTGTTGAATGGAATGAAGGACACGGCATGCATTTTGAAGCTTTGTTAACCTGTCTTCTGTCAGGTAAATCTTCATTTCTACAGAATCTATAAGAGTCCCCAAGAAGGGAACTCTTGTGAGTGGAAAGAGAGAACTCTTCTTTTCGTTCACCTTCCATCCATGCGACCTTAGAAATGCCAGTACTAACTCTGTATGAGACTTGGCAGTTTGAAAGCTTGAAGCTTGTATCAGAATGTCGTCTAGGTACGGAGCTACCGCAATTCCTCGCGGTCTTAGTACCGCCAGAAGAGCACCCAGAACCTTTGTGAAGATTCTCGGAGCCGTAGCCAATCCGAATGGAAGAGCTACAAACTGGTAATGCCTGTCTAGAAAGGCAAACCTTAGATACCGGTAATGATCTTTGTGAATCGGTATGTGAAGGTAAGCATCCTTTAAATCCACTGTGGTCATGTACTGACCCTTTGGATCATGGGTAAAATTGTCCGAATAGTTTCCATTTTGAACGATGGAACTCTTAGGAATTTGTTTAGGATCTTTAAATCCAAGATTGGCCTGAAAGTTCCCTCTTTTTTGGGAACCACAAACAGATTTGAGTAAAACCCTTGTCCTTGTTCCGACCGCGGAACCGGATGGATCACTCCCATTAATAAAAGATCTTGTACGCAGCGTAGAAACGCCTCTTTCTTTATTTGGTTTGTTGACAACCTTGACAGATGAAATCTCCCTCTTGGGGGAGAGAATTTGAAGTCTAGAAGGTATCCCTGAGATATGATCTCTAACGCCCAGGGATCCTGGACATCTCTTGCCCAAGCCTGGGCGAAGAGAGAAAGTCTGCCCCCCACTAGATCCGTTCCCGGATCGGGGGCCCTCGATTCATGCTGTCTTAGGGGCAGCAGCAGGTTTCCTGGCCTGCTTGCCCTTGTTCCAGGACTGGTTAGGTCTCCAGCCTTGTCTGTAGCGAGCAACAGCTCCTTCCTGTTTTGGTGCAGAGGAAGTTGATGCTGCTCCTGCTTTGGAATTACGAAAGGAACGAAAATTAGACTGTCTAGCCTTAGGTTTGGCTCTGTCTTGAGGCAGGGCATGGCCTTTACCTCCTGTAATGTCAGCGATAATTTCTTTCAACCCGGGCCCGAATAAGGTCTGCCCTTTGAAAGGTATTAAGCAATTTAGATTTAGAAGTAACGTCAGCTGACCAGGATTTTAGCCACAGTGCTCTGCGTGCCTGAATGGCGAATCCGGAATTCTTAGCCGTAAGTTTAGTTAAATGTACTACGGCATCTGAAATAAATGAGTTAGCTAACTTAAGGGCTTTAAGCTTGTGTGTAATCTCATCTAATGGAGCTGATTCAAGTGTCTCTTCCAGAGACTCAAACCAAAATGCTGCTGCAGCCGTGACAGGCGCAATGCATGCAAGAGGTTGCAATATAAAACCTTGTTGAACAAACATTTTCTTAAGGTAACCCTCTAACTTTTTATCCATTGGATCTGAAAAGGCACAGCTATCCTCCACCGGGATAGTGGTACGCTTAGCTAAAGTAGAAACTGCTCCCTCCACCTTAGGGACCGTTTGCCATAAGTCCCGTGTGGTGGCGTCTATTGGAAACATCTTTCTAAATATCGGAGGGGGTGAGAACGGCACACCGGGTCTATCCCACTCCTTAGTAACAATTTCAGTAAGTCTCTTAGGTATAGGAAAAACGTCAGTACTCGCCGGTACCGCAAAATATTTATCCAACCTACACATTTTCTCTGGTATTGCAACTGTGTTACAATCATTCAGAGCCGCTAACACCTCCCCTAGTAATACACGGAGGTTTTCCAGCTTAAATTTAAAATTTGAAATATCTGAATCCAGTTTGTTTGGATCAGAACCGTCACCCGCAGAATGAAGCTTTCCGTCCTCATGTTCTGTAAATTGTGACGCAGTGTCTGACATGGCCCTAATATTATCAGCGCACTCTGTTCTCACCCCAGAGTGATCACGCTTACCTCTTAGTTCTGGTAATTTAGCCAAAACTTCAGTCATAACAGTAGCCATATCCTGTAATGTGATTTGTAATGGCCGCCCAGATGTACTCGGCGCTACAATATCACGCACCTCCCGAGCGGGAGATGCAGGTACTGACACGTGAGGCGAGTTAGTCGGCATAACTCTCCCCTCGTTGTTTGGTGAAATATGTTCAATTTGTACAGATTGACTTTTATTTAAAGTAGCATCAATACAGTTAGTACATAAATTTCTATTGGGCTCCACTTTGGCTTTAGCACATATAGCACAGATATCTTCTTCTGAATCAGACATGTTTAACACACTAGCAAATAAACTAGCAACTTGGAAATACTTTTCAAGTAATTTACTATAATATGAAAACGTACTGTGCCTATAAGAAGCACAGAAAAAGTTATGACAGTTGAAAATTAATAAACTGAAAAGTTATAGCATCAAATCTTTGTAAAAAACACAATTTTAGCAAAGGATTGCTCCCATTAGCAAAGGATAACTAACCCCGATAGCAGAAAAAAAAAAAAAAAAAAAAATACAGAAATAAAACGTTTTTTTATCACAGTCAACTACAATCTCACAGCTCTGCTGTGAGTGATTACCTCCCTCAAAACAAGTTTTGAAGACCCCTGAGTTCTGTAGAGATGAACCGGATCATGCAGGGAAGACAATAAACTTCTGACTGAATTTTTTGATGCGTAGCAAACCCCTCCCCCTCACACATAACAGTGAGAGAGATCAGTAAACTGTCATAAATTAAATAAAACGACTGCCAAGTGGAAAAAAATAGTGCCCAAAACATTTTTTCACCCAGTACCTCAGAAAATTAAACGATTTTACATGCCAGCAAAAAACGTTTAACATTAATAAATTGAGTGTTATTAAAAAGCCTGTTGCTAGTCCCTGCAAATTAGGCTAAAGTTTTATGCATACAGTATAATTCCAGTGAAGTGCCATTCCCCAGAATACTGAAGTGTAAAATATACATACATGACAGCCTGATACCAGTTGCTGCTACTGCATTTAAGGCTGAGTTTACATTATATCGGTATGGCAGAATTTTCTCATCAATTCCATTGTCAGAAAATAATAAGCTGCTACATACCTCTTTGCAGATTAATCTGCCCGCTGTCCCCTGATCTGAAGTTTACCTCTCCTTAGATGGCCGAGAAACAGCAATATGATCTTAACTACTCCGGCTAAAATCATAGAAAAACTCAGGTAGATTCTTCTTCAAATTCTACCAGAGAAGGAATAACACACTCCGGTGCTATTATAAAATAACAAACTTTTGATTGAAGGTATGAAACTAAGTATAATCACCACAGTCCTCTCACACATCCTATCTATTCGTTGGGTGCAAGAGAATGACTGGTAATGGCAGTTAGGGGAGGAGCTATATAGCAGCTCTGCTGGGTGAATCCTCTTGCACTTCCTGTTGGGGAGGAGTTAATATCCCATAAGTAATGGATGATCCGTGGACTGGATACACTTAACAAGAGAAATATCAATTTGGTTTTACCAGTCAGGGGGAATAAAAAGGTTACTTGTCAATTTTAAATATAGGAAAAAGTCAAAATTTTGGTAACAGCTATTTTTTTTTTATTAGTCCAGGCTAATGAGATAGTGGAAATGTCCAGCCCTGTACATGCATATAGGGGACACATGGAATAAGGATCAGTATTAATTACAATAGGTACTAAGACATAATTATAAACAAACATTTAAGTAATGCACAGATAGCTTATAATAAAAACCTGCACCTGCAGCAGAGACAGGGATTTATCAAATCATTTGGGTCTTCTTAAAGGGACATAATGGTGAAAAATTCAAATGTACACGTATGCACTATTGACCAGGAGGATTAGAAGCATTTTGCTATGTATGTCTATTTGCAACAGTAATAACGTTAACTAGAAAGATTTTTGCTGAGGAAAAAGGCACAGATGCTATTGATGTCCATGTACCAGAATTCACACACCATGCTAGAGAGAGATCCATCATTGGCTTGTATGACACAAATTAAGTAATCACTGACAAGATACATGTCCCACCTTGCCCTCTGAGCTGGTACGGAGATTGAATAATGGTGGCACAGGGAATGTAGAGCATGTGTGCGTATGCCACTTAAAACTGACATCAATTTTATAAAACATATTTTTGATCAAATTGAAATGTGCACGACTGCAGTATATTAAAGGGACACTAAACCCAAATATGTTCTCATGATTCAGATAGAGCATGCAATTTTAAGAAACTTTCTAATTTACTCCTATTATCATTTTTCTCTTGTTCTCTTGCTGTCTTTATATGAAAAGCAAGACTGTAAACTTAGGAGCAGGCTCCTTTTTGGTTCAGCACCTGGGTTGCGCTTGCCGGTTGGTGGCTAAATGTACCCACTAATCAGCAAGCACTATCCAGTGTGCTGAACAAAAAATGGGCTGCCTACATAGCTTAGATTCCTGCTTTTTAAATTAAAGATACTGTAGCAAGAGAATGAAGAAAACTTGATAATAGGAGTAAATTAGAACGTTGCTTAAAATTACATGCTCTATCTGAATCATGAAAGAAAAAAAAATTGGGTTTAGAAACCCCTTTAACTATTGTGTTTGTTTAAAGAAACATTACTTTAAATATACTTTGTAAGCATAGTATTGAAGTTATTCCCTGTCTGCCTCTACTCATGGGTGCTGCCATGTTGAAATCTATATTTTACTACAATCCAGTGCTGATCTGTTTGCACATGTGCAGTAATGGCAGCACCTATGATTAGAGGGTTGCACATGAGAGGTAGTGTACCTTCAAGGGTTCTCTTGATGCTTTATATATGCCTATCATATATCAATAATTAAAGGGAAATAAAAGCACAATAATAAAATGTTGCAGCTTACGTGTTTAAGGATTAAACCTGGAAAGCATGAATCTATGTTACCTAGGAATTGTATTTCTAGCTTACTACACATAGCAGTATAGAAAGGTCTTTGTATAGGTCCTAAAGCATAGGTGCATTTTGTAATTTGTATATAAATTGTCAGCGCCTGTTTAAGGCAATAAAAACACAAATTCAAAATCTACAATTCAACTAGATATGGCATCGACAACTTTGGGCTGAAATTCTGGAGATGGCTTCAATACCACTTAAAGTGAAAGCAAATCCGAGTGTTTGTGAAACGCTAGGATTGACCATTGAAACCCACTGCAGAACGCAGTTTTGCTAAGAGGTGACGCTTCTACCTCTTAAATAGCAGGCACCAAGCCGGATTTCCCGCACGGCTATTAACTAACAGGTGAAAACCTCACCTCTGTAGCAAAACAGCGTTCTGCTGAGGGCTGCCTGAGCAGCTCAGAACGGCGAACGCTTGAAACAAGTAAAGGAGCTTTCAGCATGAAGTATTTTATACTTCATGGATGAAAATGACCATTTTTTGTTTCAATGGTCAATCCTAGCGTTTCACAAACGCTAGCATTGACTTTTACTTCAACCCTATAGACAAACAGATAATGATTCCTTTGAAAAGAGGGCCAGTAATTCCAAGACAGAAAAAATGTCAAATTCTAAAGCAAAATATATTTTATAGGCTCAAAAGGAGTTATAGTAAAGGCATTAAGAAGGGACATACTTTGATAGTAAAAGAGCTGTATGGGTGATTGATTCATATGAATACAAATTGTGGAACTTAAGCACATTTTAATCTGGGAAAGACCTATAGGCTGAAATCTACACATTCATTCCATGATGGACACTAGCATGCAGAAACTCTAAGAGAATTAATTGCCTTACTATGCATCATTGTCCAGGAAGAAAAACTCATATCCTTTCAAATACAATATCAGCCTAGGCTTATTTAGCCTTCTAAGATGGCACAGCTAAGAGGACCTCTCCAGTGAAGATTGTCTTGTGTTGCCAAACTGTCCTCCCCAGGGTGGCACAATCTTCTGGAACTCCCAAAAGAATATGTCTTCATGCTGGTTCTAAACACCTGACAGATGCGCTACTTCTCCACCATGCTTAAAGGGAACATACAACCCATTTTTTCCTTTTCATGATTTTAAACAACTTCAACTAGTTCTCAGTAGTGCACTGCTGCTTCTTTAAGAAAGAACACAAAGAGAATGAAGAAAAAAATTATAATAGACATTTGTAAGCAACTTTTCAATCTACTTCTATCTGAATTATGAATGAAAACTTTTGGGTTTCATGTCCCTTTAATGAGCAACTTAGATTAGTAGTCCACAGTCACTGCAGGAAACTGCTTAGTATCTTCATGTGGACTTTTGCCCATTATCAAACTGAAGAAGGTGTTTTCTAGAGTTTGCTATAAACTTCAATGACATCTCAATTAAAGAATATTTACTATAAATGCAAATTCCCATTAACCATGCCCTGGAAAAAGAAATAATTCAGCCTCTATATTTCCAACAAAACCACTTGTCAATTCAACATCCATATTTGGCAGTCATGTTCAGAGCTCCTTCACCCTCATTATTTTGCCCTCCTCTATAGTATCTGTACTGTGTGTTTACACTGGGAAGCAGCATATTGTGATTCCATGACTAGCTCCTGCATGTGGGTCCAGGTAAGGACTTAAATCACTAACTCAATAAATGAATTAAGGTGTTTAAAATACTGCTTTGTGTGCCACATATGACTGCCTTGTTTTCAACCATCACTTTTTTATTTCTTTTTTGCTATTTTTAATCTTGGAAAGGGCCAACCTGCATCCATAAATTGATACATTCCTACATAATGCTCCTAATAAAACCATTTTAAACCAAAACTATTCTTCATATCAATGTTAAGGGGGCCATTATATTTGTTTATTTTTTGCATGATCCAGATAATGCACGCAATAAAAAAAAAAAAAAGTGTCTAGAGCAATATATGACAGTAGTTTTGCAAGAATGGGTTTAATATTATCATACATTATGCAATACCAACTGCCATCTAGTGCTCAAAAGTGTATGACATTGTTAAAGGATTTTTTTTTTTTAAATGCTACCATGTAGTGTTCGCAGTAGACATATGCACACTGCCTCAATATGAGAACTAAGTAAATTGGAACCTTTTTGAAATTGTATACTATGGGGCAGATTTATCATTGTGTGGACAGAAAATGTTCACGTCTTGAAATTGTCTGGTGAAAGTACAAATAGCAGACTGCGTTCGCTACCCATATTTACCATTGCTCGCTAATGCAATGCTGCCCCCTGTACTCTCAGCCAATAGTGGGAGAGCAGGGTTTTGTCAATCACCCATGTCAGATTACTCCAGGGTAAATTGGCCGAGAGAGATTAGGAAGCAATGGATTAAACCGCTGCTTTATAAATATCAGTTGCAGGCTCAAATGAGCGAGTCTGCAACAAATGGGGCATTTACCTCTTGAAAAATCTTTGACTATATTGAATCATTAAATAAATTTGGGGTTTAATAACCCTTTAACATTTTATTTTCACTTGCAAATATACCTTATGGAACATAAAACACCATGCAATTACACTTTTTCTGCAGTTTTGGAATAAATGAACATACCAAGTGAATGCATTAACACAAATGTTTTCAATCGCTATACTCAACTCACCTCTTGCCTTATCTGCAGAAACCAATTCTATTCTACAGGAGTAGAGAAATAACTAGTCGCTGTCATTTTGTAAGTAAAAAAAAAACATTGCTTGCAGCATCTAATAATCCCTGCTGAGGTTAGTTAGGAACACATATGTAGCAGGGTTAGGCTTGTGAAGTCTGCAGCGTGCACTACCACTTCTCAGAATAGGAAAACTCACAATGCTCAGAGTTACATTACAGGGAAAGCGGACAAAATAAATAATGAAAACATACTGATTTGCTGGGCATTATTAACCCCTTAGTGACCAGGCCACTTTTCAATTTGTTGACCACCTGGGACCAAGGCTATTTTTGCATTTCTGCGATGTTTGTGTTTAACTGTTATTTTCCTCTTACTCATTTACTGTACCCACACATATTATATACCGTTTTTCTCGCCATTAAATGGACTTTCTAAAGATACCATTATTTTCATCATATCTTATAATCTACTATAAAAAAATTATAAAATATTAGGAAAAAATGAAAAAAAAAAAACACACTTTTTCTAACTTTGAGCCCCAAAATCTCTAACACATCTACAACCACCATAAAATACCAATGCTAAACAATTTTTAAATTTTGTCTTGAGTTTAGAAATACCCAATGTTTACATGTTCTTTGCTTTTTTTGCAAGTTATAAGGCAATAAGTACAAGTAGCACTTTGCTATTTCAAAACCATGTTTTTTCAAAATTGGCGATAGTTACATTGTAACACCAATATCTGTCAGGAATCCCTGAATAACCCTTCAAATGTATATATTTTTTAAAAGAAGACAACCTAAGGTATTAAACTTGGGGTATTTTGACTTTTTTCATGCAACCATTTTACCACCAATCTATGCCAAAGTTTGGGGGGGGGGGGGAAATAATTTGATTTTTTGACAAATAGCAATTTAAGAATACATTTACTGATAAAATGGTAAGGGTTACTGCCAAATAACACCCTAATATGTCTTCGGTAGCATCTCCTGGGTACAGTGATACCACCCATGTATAGGTGTGTTGGGTTCTCTGTGGGCTAAAAGCCCTTATTTTTAGAGAGCGCATTCCAGTTTTTCAACTTGGAATTTTCACATCGGTCATCATGCACCCATGTCCTATTTGGGACATTTCTGAAGCTGGCCAATGGAATTTACCCCCATCAAACCATATATTTTTGAAAAGTAGACACCCTAGGGTATTTCAAATGCTGGTATTTTAACACTTTCCATGCACTAATTCAACCACTAGTCTTTGTCAAACTTTTGGGTAGTCATTTTTTTGTGTTATTTTTCACACACATTGTACTTTAGGCATGTATTTTCAGTTCCTGTTATGTGTTACTGCCAAAAACCACCTCAATATGTGTTCAACAACATCTCCTGAGTACAGTGATACCACCTATGTATAGGTGTGTCGGGTTCTCTGGGGGCTAAATGGCCTTATTTTTAGGTAGCGCATTCCAGTTTTTCAACTTGGAATTTTCACATCGGTCATCATGAACCCATGTCCTATTTGGGACATTTCTGAAGCTGGCCAATGGAATTTACCCCCATCAAACCATATATTTTTGAAAAGTAGACACCCTAGGGTTTTTCAAATGCTGATATTTTAACACTTTCCATGCACTAATTCAACCACCAGTCTTTGTCAAACTTTTGGGTAGTCATTTTTTTGTGTTATTTTTCACACACATTGTACTTTAGGCATGGATTTTCAGTTCCTGTTGTGTGTTACTGCCAAAAAACACCTCAATATGTGTTCAACAACCTCTCCTGAGTACAGTGATACCACCCATGTATAGGTGTGTTGGGTTCTCTGGGGGCTAAAAGGCCTTATTTTTAGGAAGCCCATTCCATTTTTTCCACTTTGAATTTTCACATCCCATGCACCCATGTCCTATTTAAGACATTTCTGAAGCAGGCCAATGTAATTTACCTCAATCAAACCATATATTTTTGAAAAGTAGACTTCCTAGGGTATTTCAAATGCAGGTATTTTAACACTTTCCATGCACTAATTTAACCACTAGTCTTTGTCAAACTATTGGGCATTCATATTTTTGTGTTATTGTTCACATACATTGTACTTTAGACATGGATTCACAGCTCCTGTTATGTGTTACTACCAAAGAAGACACCAATATGCGGTCACCAACATCTCCTGAGTTCAGTGATACCACCTATGCATAGGTTTGGTGGCTTGTTTGGGGGGTGCAATGCCAAATGTCTGACATGCGTTTGTGATTTTTTTTCACATTTAACATATTTTCTTTGCCTATCGTCTTTTTGGGGGGTCTTTTAACATACCCCAATTTATTTGTTTTCCATGAATGTGCATATATTTGAAAAGTTGACACCCCAAGGTATTGTATATGGTGTGCTTTGATGCCTTTGAAGCCCAAAAAATTGGAGAAAGTGTATGGTGGTTATTTTTCAATTTTCATTTTTACAGACACATTGCTTTTTGACTATGATTTAGGAGAGACTGTTGTAAGTTATTGCAAAAGAATACTTCAGGTTGTTTTCTGCAAGGCACACTGAGTACACCTATGCCCCCCATGCATAGGTTTGCCAGGATTTTGGGAAGGTTATGTTACAATTTTATGACTTGTGATTTTAGTTATTAACAATGAGAGTATTTCTTCTGATAGGCCTATCTTAAGTTTGTGGCCTATTGCATACCCCACTTTTATTTATTGCCATGAAAGTGTATATTTTTTAAATGTTGACACCCCAAGGTATTGTATATGGTGTGCTTTGATGCCTTTGAAGCAACCGTTTTAGCCCAAAAAATTGGAGAAAGTGTATGGTGGTAATTTTTCAATTTTCATTTTTACAGACACATTGCTTTTTGACTATGATTTAGGAGAGACTGTTATAAGTTATTACAAAAACATACTTCAGGTTGTTTTTTGCAAGGCACCCTGAGAACACCTATGTCCCCCATGCATAGGTTTGACAGGGGTTTTGGTTAAAAAAAAATAACAGGCCCAATTTTAGAAAAAAATAGAGTAGTGAAATGTAAAAATCTGGCACAGTAAAAGTAAAAAAAAAAAAAACCCATCTAACAGTAAACATAACCAAAAAAAAATATTTATATATATATATATATATATATATATATATATATATATATATATATATATATATATATATATATATATATATATATATATATATATATATATATATATATATATAACACCAAATGTATTTATTTTTTTAAAAATTGACCATTGTATGGTACCGCTTGAAGCAGTCCCCAATGCAGAGTGCAGGCTGTCCAGGGCAATCAGGACAGTGATATATGGTGTCCCTTCTCTTCCCCCTCTTGGTACAGACTCTGCATTTTTTTTGTGGTTTCTGCTTTGCGGCAGTAGGGGGGGATTTTAAAAATAAAATGAGTAGCCCCAACTCTGCTCTCTCCCATCACCGCCCGGGGAGCAGGTGCATCATGGTACAAAATCCCAGTAATAATCTGGAGCTGAAACTGTAAAAAAGTTTTTTTAACTCTGGGGTTTGCTTTTTTGAACAACAAAAAAGCGTTGTGGGTTGCAATCTACATTAGGTAAATTGCAACCTTTTTGTACCAGGCCCTTGTCTTCCGCATAATTAGGTAGGGCTGCAGCAGCTGATCAGCCAGATCAACCCCACCCATATGCCGGTTATAAGACTTGATGCACACTGGCTTCCTTATGATCTCAGCTCTGCCACGTACAGAAACCGCCACCGTCCTCTCTGTGTGGATGGTGGTAAGAAGGTATACATCTTTCTTGTCTCTGTACTTAAGTGCCAACAGCTCCTCTTGGCGCAGAGCTGAGGTCTCCCCCCTTCGTAGCCGGGTGCGTACAAGTTGTCCTGGGAAACCTGCGCGGTTCTTTTTAATTGTACCGCAAGCTACTGTATCAAAGCAATACAGTAGCTTGAACAAAAGGACACTTGTATAAAAATTGTCTAAGTACAAGTGATACCCTTTGTTCATTAGGGGTAATATCAGGTCCCAGACAATCTTGCCAGTGGTTCCCATATGTTCTGGGCAACCTGGAGGGTCAAGGTGCCTATCCTTTCCCTCATACACCCGGAAGGCCTGAGTATACCCAGTCTCGCTGTCACAGAGCTTATACACCTTTACCCCATATCTGGAGCGTTTGGAAGGAATATACTGCTTGAATCCCATCCTTCCCTTATACTTCATAAGGGATTCATCAACGCATATATTCCTTCCAGGTGTATAAGCCTCTGCAAACCTGGCAGAAAAGTGGGTTATCAGGGGGCGGATTTTATACAGCCTGTCAAACTGGGGATGCTCCCTAGGGGGGCACAGGCTGTTGTCGCTGAAGTGCATGAAATGCAGAATCATTTCATACCTCTTCCTCGACATAGTCTGGGAGAAAATGGGGGTAGAGCAGATGGGGCTCTACTCCAGTAGGAGCGAATGGAGGGTTTCTTTATGATGCCCATCAGCATAGTCAATGCCCAGAATTTTTTGAATTCTGGCACATTGATGGGGGCCCATTGCTGCTTTGCCAAATATGTTCCAGGCTTTGCAGCACGGAACTGATGGGCATATAAATTAGTTTGGGCGACAATGTTCCCCAATATATCATCGCCCAGAAACACTTCCAGAAACTGCTGGGGGCTAAAACCTGCCACATCTATATTTATGCCAGCATTTGCTGTGAAGGGTGGGATATCTGGCCTCTGGAGATGAGGCGTTACCCACTCTTCAGCAGCAATGGCAGCAACACGCCTCCTTCTGGCAGGGGGGCTAGCAGGGGGGCTGGCAGGGGGGCTAGCAGCCACAGATACATCACTATCAGTTGAGACTGCATCTAGTGATGTATCTGAGCACATGGCAGGGTCAAAATTGGGGTCTGAGTCAGAAATAGAGGCATCTGACTCTGACGCAAGGATGGCATACGCCTCCTCAGCACTATATCTTTTCTGTGACATTTTTGTATCTGTCACAGAAAACAATTACTAAAAAAATTAAATAACTAAATTAATTAACTAAATTAACTAGCAAAAAAGTACAGCTATGCTACTGCCAGTGATTTATAGCGATCACTGGCAAGCTAGGGGTTAATGGCTCTGAAAATTAAATTAACTAAATTAATTAACTAAATTAACTAGCAAAAAAGTACAGCTATGCAACTGCCAGTGATTTATAGCGATCACTGGCAAGCTAGGGGTTAATGGCTCTGAAAATTAAATTAAATTAACTAAATTAATTAACTAGCAAAAAAGTACAGCTATGCTACTGCCAGTGATTTATAGCGATCACTGGCAAGCTAGGGGTTAATGGCTCTGAAAATTAAATTAAATTAACTAAATGTTTCTGAAAAGAGCCTTTGGGTTTTTAAAAAATTACAACAAAATTAACCCCTAAAAAAATGCACAGACAGCAAAAAAGTACAGCTATGCAACTGCCAGTGATTTATAGCGATCACTGGCAAGCTAGGGGTTAATGGCTCTGAAAATTAAATTAAATTAACTAAATGTTTCTGAAAAGAGCCTTTGGGTTTTTAAAAAATTACAACAACAAAATTAACCCCTAAAAAAATGCACAGACAGCAAAAAAGTACAGCTATGCAACTGCCAGTGATTTATAGTGATCACTGACAAGCTAGGGGTTAATGGCTCTGAAAATTAAATTAAATTAACTAAATGTTTCTGAAAAGAGCCTTTGGGTTTTTAAAAAATTACAACAACAAAATTAACCCCTAAAAAAATGCACAGACAGCAAAAAAAAAAGTGCACCTATGCTACTGCCAGTGATATATAGTGATCACTGGCAAGCTAGGGGTTAATGGCTCTGAAAATTAAATTAAATTAACTAAATGTTTCTGAAAAGAGCCTTCGGGTTTTTAAAAAATTACAACAACAAAATTAACCCCTAAAAAAATGCACAGACAGCAAAATGCAGCAAAAAAAAAGTGCAGCTGTGCTACTGCCAGTGATATATAGTGATCACTGGCAAGCTAGGGGTTAATGGCTCTGAAAAGAGCCTTTGGTTCTATATTTTTTTAACAAATAAAAGAAATAAATCTCTCTCTCTGCTAAATACAGGTCTCTCTCTCTCTCCAACAAAATGGCAAGTGAGGAGAGGGAGGGAGATCCACACTGATCATAGTCAATATTTACAAATATTGACATGATCAGACAAATGGGGTATTTTATTATTATTTTTTTTTTTTGGGTGGGAGGCTCAGATTGGGTGACCCTAGCTTGCCCCTATGATGAGGCAGGCTAGGGACACCCCCAGAGGCCCCATGATGCACTGGGCATCGCCATCTTGGATGCCTAGTGAAGGGGGAGGGGGGGGGGCTATTTTTTTTTTTTAAACATTTTTACTTTTATTTTATAACTAAGTGCCTCGACCCACCGAGGCACTTAGCACACAAGCAGAGCATCGGAAGCGTGTCAGATCGCTTCCGATGCTCTGAAACACTGCCGGGCTCCACGTGGAGCGAAACCGGAAGTGATCACTCGTGGGGGAGTGATCAATCCGGTCCCGGCACTCGGGAACAGTATTGCAGGATGCCTCGATCGCTTCCAGTGCTCTGTTTAACCGACGACGTATGGCATACGTCCTCGGTCGTTAAGTGCTTTTTTTTTTGAGGACGTATGGCATACGTCGTCGGTCGTTAAGGGGTTAAACGTTATATTACAGTGTTTTTGTCCTTTTAAAGGGATATAAAGTAACAATGATAAAACGTTCTAATGTGCTAGAGCATTTCATTATTACGATTCTTTCAAAAACTGTGTTTAACCACTGGGGCTGACTTTGTGGGAGTGGCAAAACACTGCTGATCCTGAGCTGTTTTGGCTCACGCACTAACCTGACGCGAGTGAAAAGCCAAACTTTATAACCTATTGCCCCATAGAAGTCAATGGAGCAAAAGGAGTGTGAAAAAAACAAACACCCAACTCAAGTGCGCTAATCAGACATGAAAATATTCATATTTCACATTCCAATGTTCTGCACATGTTGGTAGGTTTCACAACTGTGCTGACTGGAAATGCTACAACTAAATTGGATGAGTATCCTCATGCACATAGATTTTATTGTCTAGCAGGTGCCTTTTCTGTTTGATGAAAAACAAGCAGTTGTTTCTTATTGATAATTTAAGTTGACTAAAACAAAAATTAAAACAATTCAACTTGTTAAAGGGACATGAAACCTCACATTTTCTCACATGATTCAAATACACCATACAATTTTAAACTACCAGTTTACTTCTGTTATCAAATTTGAATGTTCTCTTGGAATTGTTTGTTGAAAGAGCAGCAATGCACTACTGGGAGCTAGCTGAACACACTGAGTGAGCCAATAGCTCCTAGTAGTGCATTGTTGATCCTGTCTACCTAGGTATGCTTTGCAACAAAGGATACCAAAATAACAAAGCTAATTAGATACTAGAAGTAAATTGGAAAGTTGTTTAAAATTGCATGCTGAATCATGAAAGTTTCATTTTGACTTTACTGCCCCCTTTAATTAGTGATGCAGCAGCTGAAGTTTGTCAGAGTTGTATTCCCCTGCCTGTATGATGCTGATCCCCTGCAGAAGTTTCCTGTAGCTTATATTATATATAAAATATATTTTGATACATTTTTAACACTCTTTTTCAGTGGGTGATTAAGAAAGTCAGTAGTTGGGGTTGTGATCAGATTGCATAGCAGCTCCTGTAAGTCCTATACTCATTATAGAGTTCAGTGGGAATGCATTGCCTCATTCCTCTATAAGTCCATAAAAACTTCATATCAGACATGTCTCTGTTACCCCTTAGCACTAACAAATATTTTACAGAACAGACACTTAAAGGGACATGAAACCCAAAAACTTTCTTTTATGATTTACATTAACTTTCCAATTTACTTCTATTATCAATTTTGGTTCATTCTCTTGGTATCCTTTGTTGAAGGAACAGCAATGCACTACTGGGAGCTAGCTGAACACATTGGTAAGCCAATGAAATGAGGCATATATGTGCAGCCACAAATTAGCAGCTAAATTATTATTTCAACAAATAATACCAAGAAAACAAAGCAAATTGAGAATAGAAGTAAATTGGAAAGTTGTTTAAAATTGTATGATCTATCTGAATCACAAAATAAATATTTCAGGTTTCATGTCCCTTTAAGATATCTAACTGTCCAGTTAAATACTGGACACCTGGTAACCCTAATCACTAGAGCAGAGCTTTCCAAACTTTTCATGTTGGTGACACACTTTTTAGACCTACATCATTTCGCGACACAGTAATTAATTCAGTTGTACTAGCAAAAAGGAGGTTAAACTAACTTGTTTCAAGAGATACGGACACATACATAAATTATATAATAACGTAATGTATTTACAAGTAACAGTATGTATGTGCAAGAATTAATAAAAAGTTTAATAACACCAATAGCTACTTACTATTTTAATGGGATGTATGAGGTTGATGGGATGAACACAGTTTCTGAATATTTGGGGGAATATAAGATAAAGGCACGCACATTTCATCATCAAGCATTTTTAAGCTTCCACTTCCTATCCATATATCAAGAGCAGGAGCAGCAATGCACTACTGGGAGCTAGCTGCAACAACAACAAAAAAACACTTTGACTTCAGCTCAGCGTTTAAGCTGCCACCCTCAGAGCTCTGTGAGTCTGACTGACTACTGTCAACGCTGCGAACGCACTGCTGTCCCACTCACTGACTACACGTGCAGTCACGAGCCAATTAAGGAGACTACACATGCAGTCACGAGCCAATGTGCCGCTAAAGCCGCCAATGGGAATAGTTTCAGTTCCCACTGAGCTGTGCCAATTAGTTAAGATGATCTGTGACCCACTAGGTATCAATCACGTGTCAACCATGTGATATGCGTAGCAGGCAGGTGGAAAGTCAGAAATCAAAAAACAATAAAAATAAAAAAAAAGAAATTTAAAAAAATTTGTGCTGAAGCAGGGACACACCTACTCACTGCTGCCGACACACTAGTGTGTCCCGACACACAGTTTGGAAAGCACTGCACTAGAGGCATCACCTATCACAGTATACATAAGCATGTCTATAAATCTATTCACATAAATGTATGCACCTAGTTATACATTTTATTTTTTAGTACAGTTTTTTTTCCCTTTTAGTCAGATGATGTCACTAGTGATGTAAATGATATCACTCGTGATGCTATTACAAAATTAACAATGTAATGTTTTAGGTTATCAGTGTTGGTTATGTAAAACTTGGGAATGGTAAATAAAGGAATTATCTATCTTTTTAAACAATAACATGTTGGTGTTTACTATCCCTTTAAGTTATAGAAAATCTATGTAACAAGAAGGTTAAGGGCCCAATGATCTAAAGTTCTGTGCTCAGGTGAGATGATCTAAAATGATCCTTCCTTATAAGATTCTAAAAAGGCAAATTTTGCAATAATCTCTGAGGGGTGTTCCCTGCATTTCTGGATGTGAAGGAGAGAGAAGCCTAGTGCAATATAGCACTGCATGACATGAGAGTTTTTTTAAAGGGACAGTCAAGTCCAAAAAAACCTTTCATTTTTCAAATAGGGCATGTAATTTTAAACAACTTTCCAATTTACTTTTATCAACAATTTTGCTTTGTTCTCTTGGTATTCTAGTTGAAAGCAAACCTAGGAAGTCTCATATGATAATTTTTAAGCCCTTGAAGGGCGCCTCTTTTTTATTAGCTTTTCACAGCAGGGGAGAGCTAGTTCATGTGAGCCATATAGATAACATTGTAATCAGGACCGTGGCTAGTGGCAGACACCGCATTATTTGGCAAAAATGCAAGTCAATAGATAATAACTAAAAGTCATGTGATTAGGGGCGGTCAGAAGATGCTTAGATACCAGTTAGTCACAGAAATAAAAAGTGAATTAATTCGGGATGCACCGAAATTTTGGCCGCAGAAAGTTTCGTCCAAAAACTGCGTTTTTGGCTATTTCGTTTTTTTTGCCTGTTATTTTCGGTAAAATTATTGTGTAGCATGTTTCAAATTTGATGCTAGCCTAGAGCTGCTGTGTATTACTTGACTTAATGTTCTGCATATAATGAGTTTTTTACGACTATACTTTACAGGTAAACCGTCAGTTTACGCCGGGGTTAGGTTCCAGAAGGAATGGTTGTAAATCGAAACCGTTGTAAATTGAAACCCAGTTTATAATGTAAGTCAATGGGAAGTGAGGGAGATAGGTTCCAGGCCCCTCTGAAAATTGTCATAAGCAACACCTAATAGGTGACTTTAAATGCTAAACAGCATTATAAACCTAATAAAATAATCACACAACACAGAATATATAATTAAACTAAGTTAAATGAACAAAAACATTTGCTAAACAGCATTATAAACCTAATAAAATAATCACACACCACAGACTTCACTTGCATTTTTCTGCAAACAGTTATTTCTATGCATTCCAATCTGGACTGATTTATAGACAGGAAGCTCTTGTTCCTTGGAAATCTGCTCGATAGCTCAGGTCTGGTTAAACTGATTAATTTCAGCTTGCTTGGTTTTGCTGCAACACAAGCGGACAGCTCCACCTATTGGCTATTTTAATAAATGCACTGCTTCTCAATGTTTTTCAATAGCAGTCACATGACTGGAAAAAAAGGTTGTTATGCTGAAACGGTGTTAATTGAACCATTGTAAAACGAGGGCCACCTGTATTTGGATAATTGGTAAAAAAAAACTGTTAAATCTGATTCTGTTACATAAAACTAAATAAAGAATACTACAGTATATTGATATTTATAAATTGTTCTAAGTAGGGATGCACCAAAATTTTGGTCGCAGAAACATTTTGGCCGAAAATTGAATTTTTTGCCTGTTTTTTTTTTATTGGTAAAATTAGATATTTTAGTCCAATTTTAGCGTGTTACTTTCAATAAAAGTGTGGGCTTTTTTATTTGCTCTAATTATGCAAAAAAAAAAAAAATTTAATTTTTTTTTTTTAAAATAATTTGAAAAAAAAATATACATTTTCTGTATGAGTTTCGGTTTTCGGCCAAGTGCATCCCGGATTTTCGGATTCGGTCCATCACTAGTATTAATATAACTGTGTTGGTTATGCAAAACTGGGGAATTATCTATCTTTTTAAACAACAAAAATTCTGGTATTGACTGTCCCTTTTATTTAAGCTTTGTGCTTTGTATTTTATAATACTTTAGACTTCAGATTATGTCCTTTAAGTTTTATTACATTTAAATGGAAACTGAACACAATTTTTTCTTTCATGATTCAGATAGAGCATGCAATTTTAAGCAGTTTTCTAATTTACTCCTATTATCAATTTTTCTTCGTTCTCTAGGTTTCTTTATTTGAAAAAGCAGCAATGTAAGCTTACAAGCCGGGTCATCTTTGGTTCAGAACCTGGGTAGTGCTTGCTGATTAGTGGTCAAATGTAGCCACAAATCAGCAAGTGCTCCCAGGGTGCTTAAAGGGTTAGTAAACCCCAAAATGTTCTTTTATGATTCAGATAGAACATACAATTATAAACAACTTTCCAATTTACTTATATTATCAAATTTGCTTCATTCTCTTGTTATCCATTGCTGAAGGGACAGCATTGCACTACTGGAAGCTAGCTGAACCCATCTAGTTATCCAATCACAAGAGACAAATGTGTGCAGGCATCAATTAGCAGCTCCAATTAGTGTATAATATGTGCGTACTCACTTTTAACAAGGGATACTAAGAGAACGATGCACATTTGAAAATAGAAGTGAATTTAAAAGTGTCTTAAAAGTACATGCTATATCTAAATCATGCAAGTTTAATTTTGACTTTCCTATCCCTTTAATCATAGTTGGCCCGGATTGTAAGCTTACATTCTTGTTTTTTTTAAAAATAAAGGTACCAAGAGAACAAAGAAAAATTGATAATGGGAGTGAATTAGAAAGTTGCTTAAAATTGCATGCTCTAGCTAAATCATGAAAGAAGAAAAATGGTTTCAGTATCCCATTAAGCTTTGCATTTTCTATTTTTTATTTTAATGCATATTGTATTAAGCATTGTGATTTTACAGATTCTTAAAATGCTTTGACAGTTTCTGTGTTACTTTAACAAATTAGGATCATACTTTGTATATTTCTGTGCATCTTTTACAAATTACGTTGCACTTTGTATTTGTTCTATGTAAAATAAAGCTGACAGTTTCAGAAAGTGGGAGAGACAGGGGAGTTCCCATGGTCTGACTGAATCTCTCATCATATGCTCTGAGCATTTTACACTTTTAGGTCTCACTAATTTATCTTGCCATCTGTATGTAGGTGAAGTTTGCCCAAATTCACAATACGCCTATTTAACTGACAGAAAAGTAATGTATACTAAACTAGAGGCAAATGCAAGTTAAATTGTAGTGAACACATCTCAGCTTAATTTGTATATGCTGCAAAATGAAAAGATATACCAGTGACACTTATTAACTCTAAACTCCCCTATGAGATTCTGTATCCCATAGAGCTTCATTACTTTCTTTGGGCTTGATGATCAACGATTCTCCAGCTTGGAGAAAAATTATAGTGCAGACCTCACAGGGGCTGAACTAACTGAATTCTCTAAGGAAAAGGGTGGAACCTGGAAATCCCAGTGAGATGCCTCACATAGAAAGTAATGAAGCTCTCTGAGATACAGAATCTCACAGTGGAAAGTGAAGTTAAAGGGACATTGTACACTAGATTTTTGTTTGCATAAAATGTTTTGTAGACAATGTAGATGATCTATTTATATAGCCAATCTGGGAGCGTTTTTGTAACAATGTATAGTTTTGCTTATTGTTTCAAAAACATTGTAAAGATTTTCAGACTCCTAACTGAGCCCCACAGAGTCAGATGTATACATGTGTTTACAAACTCCTGCTGGCTCCTGTTTATTTTATCTGTCTTCATATGCAAGTAAGGGGGAAGAGTTTGCTCGTATTGTTTCCCCAGTCCCATTCACTGGGTGTCTCAGCCTAACCTCATCAACAGCGCTAAACTTGAAGCTTCTAAGTATATATATATATATATATATATATATACACATACATAATTAAACTATATGGTATGGCTAATATATAGTTTCAATACATTTTCCCCTTTGATGAATACCATGCTTAGATACGAAGTACTAAGGACACAGGAGACCCTCTGTATGTAGGTTAAAGTACATTTTATTTGATTTCTTTATATATTTAGCAACAGGAAGCCAGCAGCATGGTAAGCAATATGCTGGATAGAAAATAACTTTATTTTAAGTATATTATCTTTATTACATTTTTAAAATACCGCCACCGTCCAAGAATCTGATGGGTTGTGACGTAATGGCTTCAGAATGCCACTACGCTGAGGAGCGCATGCGCGGTATGTATTTCTTATTCGACAGATGACAAAACGTTACTTCTGTTTACTATTCTGATATGTTCGCGCTTCTGATAGAACACAGGGATTGACACCATGGGTAAGGTCACTGTGATAACTAAAAATTGGCACCTCAGACCTAATAAATGGTCCCCTTTTGTCGCCAAGGGACCAGTGAGGTCCAGCTTTGCCATGAGTGCATCTCCACTTTACCATGTGGGATGCAATTTGTAGCTAACAGCCCTTACTCTTATAATCACCATACCAGCATCAGGTTTCAGATAGGCATATATGCTTAGAATTGCATATATTGTCTTCATGTGACATTATCACTGCTGATTGGTGGTTGCACATGTATGCCTCGTCATTGGCTCACCTAATGTGTTCAGCTAGCTCCCTGTAGTGAATTTCTGCTCCTTCCAAAGGATAGCAAACAAATTAAGCAAATATGATAATAGCAGTACATTTGAAAGTTGTAAACAAATGTATGCTCTATTTGAATTGTCTAAGACAAATGTTGGGTTTTGTGTCACTTAGGGAGGTTGCTACATAGTATATATACCCTGACTAAAACAATACAGTATGGTCACACGTAATATTATGCATTTACGTTTTTCCTCTCTGCATGCCTATTATTTACAAGAGCTATGCGGAGAAAATCTTGGTATGCATCCTTACATAACAGATCCCGTCAATTTAGTAACATTTCCATCTCACCTACAGTCTTTAACCTCCTTCAGGGGGTACCTCTACCGGAAGCGGAAAATTACTCTGTGAATGAAGTCAGGGTAACCTTGCTGAAAAATTGCAATGTTCACAATATATGAATAAAGTTTATTGAAACGAAATTTTAAAGCCTGCCCCAATATGTAAAATAGCATTATCCTTTTACAGATCAATCCCCGGATATGTCCGATAACGAGGCTTGCAACGCAAACAGCTCAACCTTGCTTCCTTGGTGACGTGTAGATCTGACAGCCTACCAATCAGGGCGGCGCTTGCTTGTAGAGCGTCGCCGGCCTATGGCAGGTGGTGTTGGTCTATTGCTGGCTGCGGCTTGTCAGGAAGGAGCTGGAGGGGAGATATGACCGGGGCTCCGGGAGAGGAGGATGAATGAGGTAATCAGAACAGGGAAACCCCTTCAAAATGTGAACATTAGAGGCTTAGCTAAGGGATTGATGAACATCATATGGGACCCCCAGTTTGATAGGGGAAATCCCCATTCCGACAGGAGAAATACATTCACAATAGTGATTAATTATCAGCTGACACCATACTGTTGATAATGATTAATTGTTCTATACAGAGTTATGTGTACTACTATAGAAAAATGTCATACTGTTTTTCACACAGTTATATAAATGTTAAAATGAATGTCGAGGCAGTCACTCATTTTCATTTGGAAATTCATTCATTTGTTCCATTGCAGTTCAAATATTTGTAGCAGGAACCCACTGACAATTTCATATATTTCTTCGTTTATATATAGGTGCTTCAACACAAATACAGATATTGTAAATAAAAAACACTATCTAAACTAACACACTATCAATATTTATTTTTGAGTGACTTGTAAAGATACATTGTTAATACTTGGGTTATAAATCTATTAACCCATTGGTGAAGTTTTGTACTTTTAAATGTATTCATCTTGTTTTAATACCAAAAGAATTTCAATTTAATATCATGTCCAATTGGAAGAGCACACTGATGCTTGTTTGTTAATAGAATGAAAAACAGTATGAGTGATTTGCTACATTTAAAAAAATAAATAATAAAAAACCCTTCTGCTCTAGGTTTGTGATATTGTGTGTGTGTTTTTTTAAATGCACTTGGCCGTATGGCTTTTTGAAAAAGCCAGTGCATATTCTTTGGGGGCTGGATTTTTATTCCTTCTGGTCCTAGTATGTAATGAGATACTTGACGAGAAAACTGTCCAAGCTTGTGTAAAATACAAGAGGAATGCCCTTGGCTATAAAATAAAGGTTGTTGCTGGATTTAAATAGGAAATGTAGAATAGTTCACCTATTTTAATATTTTATCAATATAATATGACAATCAAGAAGACAATCATCATTATGTCTATAGAAAATAAGGTTGCATGTTTGACAGTGTCTACTTACAGTAGATTTTCCATTTTGCCCTGGAATTAACTAAAACACAGTATCTTTTTTCTTTTTTGATTTTTATAATCTTAAATTGTTATAAGAGAACAGAAAGGAAGCAATTTCTGTACAGCAAATGTTTTGTTATTCAACAGATGCATTAGTCTTCTTGGGGTGGTAAAAAAAGGTGTGTTTGTATAAATCTAATAGCCTTATCTGTCTTGATTTTTGCCCTGTGTGTTCTGCCGAATCCAGAGAGGTTGCCAAAACTGCTAGGTAATTTATTTAGATGCTGTGTGATGAATTCAGGAACTACCTTAACATTTCCATTATGTAATATACCTTGCTAAACCATGCTAGTAGTATTCTGCTGTTGGAAATTTTAGTTTTTATGTAAACAGAGAGTGTGCAAAAAGTAATGTATATTGATGAAGCTACTAAAATAATCCTACTTCTGTTCTTAATGCCTTGTCCTTCATTGCCCTTGTGAGATGAGCTAAAGCAGGGATGTCCAACCTTTGTGCATGAGGGACAGCACAAGATGTTTTTAACTCTGTTGTGAGTTGATGATAAATGTTATTGATTATAATGTGTGTATCACACAGCCTTGTTTAACCTGCAATATATATTTTACACCTGAAGTGACCATCCTGTATGAAGTGTTGCTAGGTTACAAAAAGATCACGGACCTCATTCCATAGGTAAATACACTGACTCCTTTGCAAAATCCCCCTTCTGCACTGCAGTATGTACTGTATTTCTCACAACTGAAAGATTAAATCTTATTTTGCTAGACAAATGTTTCTCATTTGTGAGTATTCAGGGCAGCCTAACAGGTCAGAGAGAGATGATTTATTTATTCTTCCCTGTAACTCACAACATAATGATCCACTCACTGAATGTAACCCACAAAACAGTGGTTAACCCATTCCTGCCTGTAAATTACAGACAATTTAATACCAGAATCTAACAGAACAATTATTACTCTCCTTGCTGACAATAACAGACATCACTGATTGATCCCTTTGCTTCTAACAACACAAATCAGTTATTAACTGCTTTGTTGCACCTTAATTACAAACAGTAGCACACAGAACAGTGATAAAACCCTTTGCTGCCAGTAACACACATCAGAGATTATCCCCTTGGTTACCAACACAGAAAAGAATAGTTAGGCTACCAAAAACACAGAAAAGTTTAACCATTATAGCAACATAGAAAGGTTTTTTTTTTTTTGCTTTTCTTCAGTGCAGATGTTTAATATTTGTGCTGTCTAAATTGACTTATTTGTTATAGTCCTGTCTCATTAGTTGTTTTAACTTCTCTGCATCTGGTTTGCAAACCACAAATGAATATTGTGTTATTTCAAGTTGACATAGTTTGCTTGAGGCAGCAGTGTTTGTTTGGCCTCCACCCATTACACATCAGCTTAGACTGACTGTACATTTCTAGAGATCTGAAACTTTTTACACAATTGTGTACACTTTGTTAGGTGCTTTTCAACCTCTTAAAAATTAAAGCTTAGATCACTTAAACTAGGGAAAATGAGTGAGTGAAACATATATCACAGGTTTTAAGAAAAAAATGTTTAATAACTTTTTTAATATGGAATAATAAGAAAATCTAAACATTAACAGGTGATTGATACAAATAAAACAAAGAGGCACCCAGACAGTTTATATTCTGGTAGTTCATTATGAGATTATTTTTTGTATTTAGTGTTAATTTCTAGCCTGATGAGTTTCTGTCAGTCGCTCCCATAGTACAGACATTCACATGTCAAAATGCACTTAAAATGGACACAACATGCAACCGAGTACATAAACTAGTTAGCCTTTAACCCCTTCACTACTGAGCACTGACATGCAAGTACAAAAAGAAAGTAATATGTTAGAGCATTTTTAATATTGCACTACTGTTTGCAAAGAGGGTAAACACATAGTTAAAGTCAGATCTTGACCAGCAATGCACTACTAAGAGTTCTCTGAACACATCTGGTGAGCCAATAGCAAGAGGCTAATGTGTGCAGCCATCAATCACCAGCTACCTCCTAGTAGCGCATTGCTATTCCTGAGCCTACCTAGGTATGGTTTTCAACAAAGAATACCAAGAGAACTAAGTAAATTTTGATAACAGAGGTAAATTTAAATATATTAAAATAGCATTTTCAACCTAACCCATGAAAGTTTAATTTTGCCTTTTATGGCCCTTTTAAATTATATGAAAAGGGGGCAAAATAAATAATGATAGTATATTGCAACATTTTCTACTTTTTTTTTTGTTTTTTTTTCTGGCTACACAAAATTAAACATTCAAAATGGAATTCATTTTTACGTCCCTTTAATTCCAAAGCTAATTTAAATACACTTTTACATTTTTTAAATTACCTTTAAAATTCTCTGTAATTGAAGGGACATTGGACTTATTAACTTTCATGCATTACTTCCAAAACCCTAGGAGGATTGTAGTAAGGGGAGCATTTAAATATTCATTTTTCATTAAACTTACTTTATTAACTTGGCCTCTAGCCAGTCTCTTTCTATGTCATATTTTTTTTTTAAACTAAACTAAACAGGTGCTACAGCCAATCAGAGTCCTCTGTGGCCTAGCTGTTCCCAGTGCACGACACAGCCACTGAGATAAAAAAATGTCTTGGGCACTAGGGCCTCTATAACACCCTCAGCCTATTTTTGAAAAACAAAGCAGCTTAGTCTACTTAATTTTTGTTTTTATTCACCAATGTATTGGAATGACTTCCAGCTTCTAACATTCTATGATGCTAGCTGACTCCTACCTGATGGATGTTTTGCTTTCCTGTGCTATAACCTGTTTGCTTTTGTGTCTGAAACTTCCTGTTCCTTACATATTCCCACCCCTCCTTTCTTCACAAGTACCCATAAGAAAAATGCATTGGTGGGGAGTAAGAAACTGAAACTAGTATGTCAGTTCAGACGGTATAAAATACCAGCATGTTTTAAAACTCATCTTTCAAATGGATGACAGAATGTTTTTGAGTGCAATGTCCCTTTAAGTTACTTATAGTAGTACAGATAACAAAATGGGATTTTTACATTGTTTACAGCTCCTTTTTTTCTATTGTAATGTACAGGACTCTGATTTGTAGGATTCAAGATAGATGTATGAGTTCTGTTACACTTGCTTTAGGCAACCTTAGGCATATTGTGAGGTTTTTTTCTGGCTATATCTTTAGTAGACTGATATTAAAATCATATATAAATCTGACACTATGAGCATGCATAATAAGTGGACAGGGAGATGTTGTAAGTGAATTAAAGGGACATGAAACCCAATTTTTTTTCTTTCATGATTTAGAAAGAGCATGCAATTTTAAAAAAACTTTCTAATTTACTTCTATTATCTAATTTACTTCATTCTTTTAAAATCCTTTGCTGAAAATCACATCTAGATATGCTAAGTAGCTGCTGATTGGTGGCTGCACATAGATGCCTTGTATGATTGACTCAACCATGTGCATTGATACTTCTTCAACAAAGGATATTCAAAGACTGAAGCAAATTAGATAATAGAAGTTAATTGGAATGCTGTTTAAAATTGTATTCTCTACCTGAATCATGAAATAATTTTTTGGGGTTTAGTGTCCCTTTAAGAGTTGTGCTCTGGATGAATACAGGGTGTTTCTCACTAAAAACTCAGACCTTTCACCATTATTTCTTTAGTGAATCTTACTTGCAGATAATACACTGTTTTTTTAAAAAAAAATTGTTTTGTTTATCAGAAAAAAAAATCTAGAAATCAGGGCTGTTTAGCAACCAACATTGTGAAAGAATTTCATCATTTTCTTTAAAGGGACATTATTATACACAATTTACACACTCTTATTCACTGGAACATGTAATTTTTGCATTTCTGAGCCTCGCTAACTATATGTTTAAAGGGACATATTGCTCAAATATTTTATCTCATGTATGTGAAAGATTGACAGTTAAACAGTTATTTGCATGAAAAAAATGTTGAGCAGAAGCTGGTTAAATGTAAAGGGAAACTTACAGTAGTACATGATTATGTACAACTGAGTCTTGTGACTGCTCACTGGTTAACAGGGACAAATCCCACTGAAAAAAATGGTTTTATACATTACAGGATCACTATTTTTTCATACAACAAAAATACCTTAACATATTTTGGAACATTCTGTTTTAGACAGACGGGAAAACAATGTATCATGTCTCTTTAACTCCTGCAAAACAGTTAAACACATAGGCATTGCAGCTCCTTAGCAGAACACAGCTGGTGAGCAAATCAGTAGTGTGACTTGAAATCTCTGGCCGTGTTCTGCTTTGGAGCTGCAGTCCTTGCTGCTTCCAAGCTGTACTTTATCTCTGTGTTTAACCTAAACCCACTTTTGGCGTAGTTTCCATTGAGGTGGTAAAGTTTTTGGAAACTGTTGGTAAAAACATTTATCTCCATTAAAGTCTATGGAGCATTTTTATGTTAAAACCAGTTTCCAAACTTTACCACTTCAATGGAAACAAGGCCTTATTTGGTTAAACACATTGGCCCATTTCTCTTGTAAACTAGTATCTCCTTTAACCCCTTAATGACCACAGCACTTTTCCATTTTCTGTCTGTTTGGGACCAAGGCTATTTTTACATTTTTGTGGTGTTTGTGTTTAGCTGTAATTTTCCTCTTGCTCATTTACTGTACCCACACATATTATATACCGTTTTTCTCGCCATTAAATGGACTTTCTAAAGATACCATTATTTTCATCATATCTTATAATTTACTATAAAAAAATTTATAAAATATGAGGAAAAATGGAAAAAAACACACTTTTTCTAACTTTGACCCCAAAAATCTGTTACATATCTACAACCACCAAAAAAACACCCATGCTAAATAGTTTCTAAATTTTGTCCTGAGTTTAGAAATACCCAATGTTTACATCTTCTTTGCTTTTTTTGCAAGTTATAGGGCCATAAATACAAGTAGCACTTTGCTATTTCCAAACCATTTTTTTTTCAAAATTGGCGCTAGTTACATTAGAACACTAATATCTTTCAGGAATCGCTGAATATCCCTTGACATGTATATATTTTTTTTTTAGTAGACATCCCAAAGTATTGATCTAGGCCAATTTTGGTATATTTCATTCCACCATTCCCCCGCCAAATGCGATCAAATACAAAAAATCGTTCACTTTTTCACAAATTTTTTCACAAACTTTCGGTGTCTCACTGAAATTATTTACAAACAGCTTGTGCAATTATGGCATAAATGGTTGTAAATTCTTCTCTGGGATCCCCTTTGTTCAGAAATAGCAGACATATATAGCTTTGGCGTTGCTTTTTGGTAATTAGAAGGTCGCTAAATGCCACTGCGCACCACACGTGTATTATGCCCAGCAGTTAAGGGGTTAATTAGGGAGCTTGTAGGGTTAATTTTAGCTTTAGTGTAGTGTAGTAGACATCCCTAAGTATTGATCTAGGCCAATTTTGGTATATTTCATGCCACCATTTCACCGCCAAATGCGATCAAATTAAAAAAAAAAAGTTACATTTTTCACAATTTTAGGTTTCTCACTGAAAACATTTACAAACAGTTTGTGCAATTATGGTACAAATGGTTGTAAATGCTTCTCTGGGATCCCCTTTGTTCAGAAATAGCAGCCATATATGGCTTTGGCATTGCTTTTTGGTAATTAGAAGGCCACTAAATGCCGCTGCGCAGCACACGTGTATTATGCCCAGCAGTGCAGGGGTTAATTAGGGAGCTTGTAGGGAGCTTGTATGTTTAATTTTAGCTTTAGTATAGTGTAGTACACAACCCAAAGTATTGATCTAGGCCCATTTTGGTATATTTCATGCCACCATTTTACCGCCAAATGCGATCAAATTAAAAAAAAAAAAGTTACATTTTTCACAATTTTAGGTTTCTCACTGAAAACATTTACAAACAGTTTGTGCAATTATGGTACAAATGGTTGTAAATGCTTCTCTGGGATCTCCTTTGTTCAGAAATAGCAGACATATATGACTTTGGCGTTGCTTTCTGGTAATTAGAACACCGCTAAATGCTGCTGCGCCTCACACGTGTATTATGGCTAGCAGTGAAGGGGTTAATTAGGGAGTTTGTAGGGAGCTTGCAGGGTTAATTTTAGCTTTAGTGTAGAGATCAGCCTCCCACCTGAGAGATCCCACCCCCTGATCCCTCCCAAACAGCTCCCTTCCCTCCCCCACCCCACAATTGTCCCCGCCATCTTAAGTACTGGCAGAAAGTCTGCCAGTACTAAAATAAAAGAATTTTTTTTTTAGCATATTTACATATGCTACTGTGTAGGATCCCCCCCTTAGCCCCCAACCTCCCTGATCCCCCCCAAAACCGCTCTCTAACCCTCCCCTCTGCCTTATTGGGGGCCATCTTGGGTACTGGCAGCTGTCTGCCAGTACCCAGTTTGCAAAAAAATATGTTTTATTTTATTTTTTACCCGGTTTTTCTGTAGTGTAGCTTCCCCCTCCCCACAGCCCAACACCCACCACCTAACTGATTTATTTTTTTCGTTTGATTTATTTATTTTATGCAATTTTTTTATCATTTTCCAACAATTTTTGTTTCTGTAGTGTAGCGGTTCCCACCCGCTCCCTCCCCGTGCACGCGCCCGCCCCCGCCCTCCCGTGCGCGCCCCCTGGCCTCCCCGCCCACGATCCCGCCCCCCTCCACATCACGAAGGGCCATCGATGGCCGGCTCCCACCCACCAACGCTATAAGCCACCGATCTCCGGTGCAGAGAGGGCCACAGAGTGGCTCTCTCTGCACCGGATGGCTTAAAACGGTTATTGCAGGATGCCTCCATATCGAGGCATCACTGCAATAACCGGAAAGCAGCTGGAAGTGAGCAGGATCGCTTCCAGCTGCTTTCCACACCGAGGACGTGCAGGGTACGTTCTCAGGCGTTAACTGCCTTTTTTTTTTGAGGACGTACCCTGCATGTCCTCGGTCGTTAAGGGGTTAAAGTTGATGGAGGTATTTTATGTTACCACCAGTTTACAACAGCAATGCAAACTAAGCCATAGTTATTTAGATTCTATAATGCATATATGACAACATGGTCTAACATATGAAACCTGTAATATTTACATGTGCCCATGGCTCCGGATGATTTTACATAAAAAAATTAGGGGTTGGACATTTTAGGATTACTATTTTCAGCAATTTGCAGTATTTTGAAAACCTAGGTTACAGCATTTGCTTTTTGGACTTTCTAGAATGAGTGGGACAAAAATATTTTTACACAAAAGCTACAGGTGTTTAAAGGGACAGTGAAGTACAATTTAAACTTTAATGATTCAGATGGAGTATTCAGTTTTAAACGACTTTCCAATTTACTTTTGTTATCTATTTGCTTTGTTCTGTATGAATCCTATGTTTGAAAAGTAAACATAAGTAGAACAGTAATGCTGCTAGAAGCTGATTGGTAACTGCACATATATGCCTCTTGGCATTGGCCCACATGATGTGTTCAGCTAGCTGCCAGTAGTGCATTGCTACTCTTTCAACAACGGATACAAAGAGAATGAAGCAAATTTGATAATAGAAGTAAATTGTAAAGTTGTTTAAAATTGTACGCTTTATCTGAATCACAAAAGAAACATTTTGGGTTTCATGTCCCTTTTAATGCCCAAATAACTTTGCATGATACACACTCTGAGGGTTTATCAGATGTCAGATAAAAGAAAATGCTGATAATTGATTGGTCGATTTTCCACACCGGACACTAAATATTCATCTAATAGGTCTTTCCCGAAAGTATACATGTTCTCCAATTCATTAGCTTACTCAGGTAATTATTGTACCCCTGTACTGAGGCCATAAACAGCCTCTACTTTAGCATAGTATTTTTTCATATAAAAATTATCTTTTCCGGTATTGCATGGATTATATTTATAAACTTAACAGAATTATTGTTTAGGAATATATCCAGACTCCAGAGTCTATCATTTATTGAAAAATAAAAGGTAATACATATGGAGATTCCAGCTAATAACAGGTTGTAGAGCAGCTTTTAACAAGTTGACTTGACCACCCTTAGAGAGAAAACTATACAAGTGCAATATTCTTATCAGGGGTGTGGAAATTTAAAAAAATTAAAGATAGTTGCATCTCTCTTCCATAAACCCCATTTCGTTTTCAAGCAGCAGTAAAATTGCCAACTTTAAGAGGGCATCATTGCAATTGTATCCGGGCTCTCATCTTACGGTCATGCCAGGAAAGTTAGTCTTTCTTTTGCTGTCTGCATTATGTGAGATGCCTGCAGATATTGCATGTTATGAAATAATGGCAAGAAGGCACATTAAATGCATGAGGTCTTTGGATTCCAGCCATGTTTCCTCTGGGATCCGTGTCTTGAAATGGTATTGATCAGGTTCATTTTCTAAGTCATCATTCATTGAGACCTGATGCTCTGCCCGGAATTCCTATGCTACATTTGTAGTGTACATTATATTCCGCTAAAATCTGTGTTAATTTAAAATAAACTAATCTCTTTATTTTCTTTGATCATCCATTCTGATATCTCCATTAGTGTGTCTGTGATATATTGTCAGTGATGTGAATGAGAACAAACTAAATGTCCACAGGCAAAACCATCACAAAAAATGCTTAAACTCTGTATGTCATCATTTCATTGGCTTTAGTATGTTAGATTGTTTGCTTCTTGTCTATGTGCTATATTGTGTAGATGTCTGTATATAGTAATGTGGGGAGTGTACTTGCAATTTTGTAGAAAATACAATGAAATAGTTAAGAGAGAGAGAATCTTTATAAGATTTGAACTCTAATTTGGTTGTAGTGGTCTCTAATTAGGCAGGTGTCTTTTTAAAGGGCCATTATAGTTGGAAATTGCATGCTCTGATAAGTTAGAGCATGTCATTTTAAGACTATCGACCCTGCAGTACTGGGTTTTTAACCCCTGCAAAGGGGTTAAACACCATAGAAGTGCCGCTCTGGACCCGCAGAGCACTGCAGGTCTCGATCGAAACTCGCCACTGATCCAGTTAGCAACGCTAGTTACACGACTCAAATGTGCATTGAATTAGCTTTCTGCTCAGGACCAGAAGTGCACCACGAGTCCCGAGTGGTACTTCTACTGTGTGTTTAACCCTTTTGAAGGGGTTAAACTCACTTTACTGCAGGGTCGATAGTATTAAAATGACATGTGCTAACGGATTAGAGCATGTCATTTTCCAACTATAATGGTGCTTTAATGCACCTGAATATGTTGTCCATATTACAAGATAACACAATTTTACACATTATCTATTAGACATGTGCATTCAGATACGTCCTTAGGATCCAAATGCAGAAGAAGGTGGCTGCTTGTGCCATTCGGCTCTTTTTCGGAGCTGGATTTATTCTTGTGGAAGTGCAAAACGCTAAGATCTGTGCAAACCCAGATCTTAGTGTGTTGAAACATATTATATATATATATATATATATATATATATATATATATATATATATATATATATATATATATATATATATATATATATATATATATATTGTTTAGCAGAAATAGCTAGTAATTATGAGAAGTTCTCACTTTTTTGCTCCCATAAAAAGGTTTTATTTGTACATGCCGAAATTAGAGTAACACGATTTTAGATCTTATAGTTTTATAAAAATATATTGGCCTAACTATTGCCATGAACATACAGTATCTACCAATACTGGAACTATCAAAGGTTAACAAAATATTTTGGGGTTCAAACATATCTTGGGACCCTTGTCAAGTGTACCTCATTAGGCTGTACTGTGGGCATTGTGGCTCATATACCTACTTATAAGAGACTGAAAGCATCAAACTGTAAATGTTGACACTAGCCAAAAACACAAGCTTGCTGATATTGTCCAGGCTGACTTATGTGTTGTTTTTACTTTATATTATATTTATTAATGGTTCAGTAACTATATGTGCTATTCTGTTTGGAAACTCACAAATAAACGTGAAAGCCCTGGGCTCTGAAGCTGTTGCACATGGGTGCATTTATCCATGTACACCTGTCAGGTCTGAGCTGCAGCTTGAGTAGCAAACCTACGAAGCTGACAGCTAGAAATCTGAGGTATCTCCGCTTGGCAAATTTGGAAGAAGTGAATGTCAGTGGTTTGTCATTTGGTATTTGAATATGAACAGCATCCCCCCCCCCCAATACTTAAGATAATTCTGTATGCTACATCTGACCCAGTACTGTGATTTTCTCTGGCTTCATGTTTTTCTTAAATTTATTTCACATTGATTCATTTACAGTAGCTTTAATAGTGAATTCTGATCTAGTTGATCTTTTGCAGACCATTCCAGAATGTCAGTTGCGCAGTACCATGTTGCGGACCTGAAATGGTTTCATTGCCCTCTCTGAAAGCTATTGATGTTGTTTACAGAAACGTTTTGTATGTGCCCATGTGTATTTTTTTATGTTTTAACCTTGCCAGTTGCATAGTAGCATAGCTTTTAGTTTTCTAAATCCAGTAACAATCTCCTGGGACTTTGTCCTGTGGAAATTTTCTGGTTCAGCAGCACTGAAGCATATGACAGACCCTGTCCACGTCATCACATGTTTGTATAGCTGAGAGGTGCGTAAAGTGCCAGGATTATTCTGCGCTGCAGAAATCCAAGTCTATCCTAAGATCTTAAACAATCAATATAAATACAATAAAATAATATACCCTAAATTGATGATATGTCAGATAGTGTATATTATATGCATATATCGTATTTATTGCATGCATGAATAGTTTACATTTAATGAGATATGTACTTTAAAACAATCAGAATTAAGGCTTATGGCCCATATCCGTAAAAATAAATGCTTGAAAAAGAAGTCTAATTCAGGAAAGCTCAATGAGCTAATAAGTTCATACACTTTGTTAGCTTTTCTTTTGTTTCAGGAGTCAGGTTGTCTCTGGCCAAAAGCCAATTAGTTGCTTTTGAAATATCACATTGTCTGACATTTCATTTTGCATTAAAGGGACAGTAAACATTACTAAAACCTTCTATGCAATAAAATCATTTGACACCAATATCCATAATAACGTCTGAACTAGTATTGAAATCTGAATTTTTAAACCTATATTTTACTATAATCAGTCCTGTACCTAAGGTGTCCCTAGCTGTCCCTCCTTGCAGTGTTTTTTTTTTTTTTTTTTTCATCAAGTAACGGTCAGCTCTAAATCTGTTTTCACTTGTGTACTATAGTGGCTCAGCGGCTCGATTTATCAAAACCCTACGGCTGCAAGTTCTCACAAGAACTTGCTCGCCGTAATTTAACAAGCAGCGGTCACAAGACCGCCGCTTCCCTAACCTCTTCGCCACCTCTAAGGTGGCGAAATTCAATCTCCACGGTCTAGTCAGACCGAGGAGATTGACAGCTCCTGCCCGCGCGTGATTGGCTGTGCGCAGGCAGGGGTGGGATTGCACACAAGCGCAAAATTGCACTTGTGTGCAATGGTGATTACCTGCGGGTAAATTCGCCCCGCCACAGGCGAGCTGAGGCATACAGGGACGCGTATATGCTTTGATAAATCTAGCCCTCTCTGAGTGTGCTCTTAACCTAAAGTTTGAGGTGATCAGTTTTCTTACAGTTGGTACATTTTTTTTTTTTAATAGCATTTACCTCAAGTTTAAAGGGACACTAAAGTCAAAATGTTTCTTTTATTCAGATAGAGCATGCAATTAAAAATTGTACAATCACCAAGTACATAATATAAAAACAATACAATAGCACTTAATCTAAATCTCAAATGAGCAGCAGATTATTTTCTGACAAATTTGAAATCTCTTATATTTCCCTGCTCCCTATATCGTGTGATAGCGTTCATCCAATCACAAGCTCATATACTTATGCAGTGTGAACTGTTGCACATGCTCATTAGGAGCTGGTGCCTCAGAAAAGTGTAAATCTAAAATTGAATTCTACTGTATTTAATTGTCTTATAAATTACAATTCTCAAGTACTGTTTTTGGATGCCTAGCTATAACAGACAAAGCACAATTATTACTAAAAACAATCAAGAGATTTTAATTTATTTCTACAGGAAAAATCAAAAAGAGGAATTGAGTGTTAAAAAGTAGATAAAGGGAAACTTATTGAAAGTGTATAAAAACAACATAGTATTGCATACAGCACTCAAAGGTGTTCCAAAAAAGTACATAAGAGCTGAGTGTTTTTCACAGTGACCTCAAACATTCATTTCTGGCCACTGTACTTAGTTGATGATTACCAATATTTTTCATTTTTTCAAAGAAAATATTGTTGGAAATAAAAGAAAACTATAAATACTAGCAGATATTTTTTTTTTCTTCAAACATTCTTGACAGTTAAAGGGACATAAAACCCAAACTTTTTATTTCATGATTCGGATTAGTACATACGGTTTTAAACAACTTTCCAAAATAGAGGCGTACCTCAGAGATATTGCGGGTTCGGTTCCAGACCACTGCAATAAAGCGAATATAGTAATAATAAAAAAGTCACACTATTTGTTTTTTTGTTTCCCAATGCATATAAAAGTTATATTTACACTATAGTGTAGTCTATTAAGTGTGCAATAGCTTTATGTTTTAAAAGACAATGTTTATACAGTATCTTAATTAAAAAAAAATGCTAATCATCATTTGAGCCTTCAGCGAGTCCTAATCATTTTGCTGGTGGTGTGTATACATAGGTTTGTATATATTATTTGTGTGTATATATGTTTATTTATATGTGTATTTGTTTGTTTATATGTGTATATATGTTTATATTGTTATATATGTTTTATATATGTTTATTTATATGTGTATATGTGTATGTGTATATATGTTTATATGTGTATATATGTGTATATATGTTTTATATATGTTTATTTATATGTGTATATATGTTTATGTATATATGTGTATATATGTGTATATATGTTTATATGTGTATATATGTTTTATATATGTTTATATGTGTATATATGTGTATATATGTTTATTTATATGTGTATATATGTTTTATATATGTTTATTTATATGTGTATATGTGTTGGAGAAATAGCACCGATAGACTTGCTCCACACAGGGTTGCCACAAACTTTCAATTTGTAAAAAGAGCAATATCTGTGAAGCGCAATTAAGCAAAGGGAGGTGTGCCTGTACTTCTGTTATCAAATTTTCTTCATTTTCTTGTTATCCTTTTGTTGAAAACCAGGAAGGTAAGTTTAGGAGTGTACATGTGTCTGCAGCACTATATAGCAGCAATTTTGCAACATTGTTATACATTAGCAGGAGCACTAGATGTTTCAGACATGTGCACGCTGCCTTTCTAGATACCTCAACAAAGAATAACATGAGAACGAAGCAAATTTTGATAGAGAATACAATTTTTAAAACGTTTCTAATTTACTTCTACTATCTGAATCATCATGTTCATTTAAAATTGATTTCCTATTTATTCTTAGAAAGTAAAGTATTAATGAAGTCTGGTTCTGTCCCATTTCATTAGTGACTCTTTCAATTTAATCCCAGTTCTTATATTTCAGTCCTGCATTTATATAATTGTTTGTAAGTGTGCTTTTAAAATGTACAATATTTTAGAAAGGTAAAAAATATTATTTTAATAGTGTAGAAAAACATTGATTTTAATGTCTTATAACAATATCATTTGAGAACTGTTTAGTGAGAAAAGTTATCATTTATTTGTAAAATAGAATTGGGCAATTCAAAGGGATTTCTTTCAGTGCGTCCATTACAGCAATATAAACAAATTGCTTAAAATATTCTGATATCAAACATATAAGGCAGGGTTTCCCAGAAAACGTCCATAACCGCCCCCACAGGGTTTTGTGTGGCCCTCTATTTAAAGGGATATAAAACCCACCATTTCTCCTGTTAAGTGTAGTCAGTCCACGGGTCATCCATTACTTATGGGATTATAACTCCTCCCTAACAGGAAGTGCAAGAGGATCACCCAAGCAGAGCTGCTATATAGCTCCTCCCCTCTACGTCATACCCAGTCATTCTCTTGCACCTAACTAATAGATGGGACGTGTGAGAGGACTGTGGTTGTTAAACTTAGTTTTTATTTCTTCAATCAAAAGTTTGTTATTTTAAACGGCACCGGAGTGTGTTGTTTTTTTCTCAGGCAGCATTAGAAGAAGAATCTACCTGAGTTTTGTGTATGATCTTAGCGGACGTAACTAAGATCCATTTGCTGTTCTCGGCCATTCTGAGGAGCGAGGTAACTTCAGAACAGGGGACAGCGGGCAGGTTCACCTGCAAGGAGGTATGTTGCAGTATATTATTTTCTAAGGAATGGAATTGACTGAGAAAATACTGCTAATACCGATGTAATGTAAGTACAGCCTTAAATGCAGTAGTAGCAACTGGTATCAGGCTGATATGTATGTATGTTTACACTGAAGTATTTCTGGGGAATGGCACTTCACTAAGAAAATACTGTATACATATAACTTTTAGCCTATTCTGCAGTGAGAGCGGCTAGCAGCAGGCTTTTTAATAACATTTCATAATTTATATTTAAAACGTTTACTGGCATGTTAATCGTTTATTTCTGTGAGGTACTTGGTGAAAAATTTTATGGGCATTATTTTCCACATGGCTGTCGTTTGTTATGAATTAAATAAGTTTACTGAGCTTCCCCACTGTTGTATTATGAGTGGGAGGGGCCTATTTTGGCGCTTTATTGCGCAGTAGAAATTCAGTCACAGTCTGCCTTTTTCTCCCTGCATGATCCAGGACGTCTCTACAGAGCTCAGGGGTCTCCAAAACTAGTTTTGAGGGAGGTAATCACTCACAGCAGACCTGTGAGACTGTGCTTTGACTGTGATAAAAACGTTTATATTTTCAATTGTTATCCGTTTGTTGGTATTAAGGGGTTAATCATCCATTTGCTAGAGGGTGCAATCCTTTGCTAACTTAATGCATTTACTGTGAAAATTTGGTTTCTATAACTAATCCGGTTCATTGTTATTTCAACTGTGACAGTTTTGTGTGCTTCTTAAAGGCACAGTAACGTTTTTTATATTGCTTGTAAATTTATTTGAAAAGTATTTTCCAAGCTTGCTAGGCTAATTGCTAGTTTGTTTAAACATGTCTGACACAGAGGAATCTCTTTGTGCAATATGTTCAAAGGCCAATGTGGAGCCCAATAGAAATTTGTGTACTAATTGCATTGATGCTACTTTAAATAAAAGCCAATCTGTACATGTTAAGAAAATTTCACCAGACAACGAGGGGAAAGTTATGCCGACTAACTCTCCTCACGTGTCAGTACCTGCATCTCCCGCTCAGGAGGTGCGTGATATTGTGGCGCCAAGTACATCAGGGCGGCCATTACAAATCACTTTACAAGACATGGCTAATGTTATGACTGAAGTTTTATCTAAATTGCCAGAACTTAGAGGTAAACGCGACCACTCTGGGGTGAGAACAGAGTACGCTGATAATGTTAGAGCCATGTCTGATACTGCGTCACAATTGGCAGAACATGAAGACGGAGAGCTTCATTCTGTGGGTGACGGATCTAATCCAAATAAACTGGACTCAGACATTTCAAATTTTAAATTTAAGCTTGAGAACCTCCGTGTATTATTAGGGGAGGTATTAGCGGCTCTGAATGATTGTAACACGGTTGCAATCCCAGAGAAATTATGTAGGCTGGATAGATACTATGCGGTACCGGCGTGTACTGACGTTTTTCCTATACCTAAGAGGCTTACAGAGATTATTACCAAGGAGTGGGATAGGCCCGGTGTACCCTCCCCCCCCCTCCTATATTTAGAAAAATGTTTCCAATAGACGCCACCACACGGGACTTATGGCATACGGTCCCTAAGGTGGAGGGAGCAGTTTCTACTCTGGCTAAGCGTACCACTATCCCGGTGGAGGATAGCTGTGCCTTTTCAGATCCAATGGATAAAAAGTTAGAGGGTTACCTTAAGAAAATGTTTACTCAACAAGGTTTTATATTACAACCCCTCGCATGCATTGCGCCTGTCACGGCTGCGGCGGCATTCTGGTTTGAGTCTCTAGAAGAGACCATTAGCTCAGTTCCATTGGATGAAATTATAGACAAGCTTAGAGTCCTTAAGCTAGCTAATTCATTTATTTCTGATGCCGTAGTACATTTAACTAAGCTTACGGCTAAGAATTCCGGATTCGCCATTCAGGCGCGCAGAGCGCTGTGGCTAAAATCCTGGTCAGCCGATGTGACATCTAAATTGCTTAACATACCTTTCAAAGGGCAAACATTATTCGGGCCCGATTTTAAAGAAATTATCGCTGACATTACTGGAGGTAAGGGCCATGCCCTGCCTCAAGACAGAGCCAAACCAAGGGCTAGACAGTCTAATTTTCGTGCCTTTCGCAACTTCAAGGCAGGAGCAGCATCGACTTCCTCCGCTCCAAAACAGGAAGGAACTGTTGCTCGCTACAGACAGGGCTGGAAACCTAACCAGACCTGGAACAAGGGCAAGCAGGCCAGAAAACCTGCTGCTGCCCCTAAGACAGCATGAAGTGAGGGCCCCCAATCCGGAAACGGATCTAGTAGGGGGCAGACTTTCTCTCTTCGCCCAGGCTTGGGCAAGAGATGTCCAGGATATCTTCTGGACTTCAAAGCTTCTCCTCCAAAAGGGAGATTTCATCTTTCAAGGTTGTCAGCAAACCAGATAAAGAAAGAGGCGTTTCTACGCTGTGTACAAGATCTTTTACTAATGGGAGTGATCCACCCGGTTCCGCGGTCGGAACACGGACAAGGGTTTTACTCAAATCTGTTTGTGGTTCCCAAAAAGGAAGGAACCTTCAGACCAATCTTGGATTTAAAGATCCTAAACAAATTCCTAAGAGTTCCATCGTTCAAAATGGAAACTATTCGGACTATCTTACCCATGATCCAAAAGGGTCAGTACATGACCACAGTGGATTTAAAGGATGCCTACCTTTACATACCGATTCACAAAGATCATTACCGGTACCTAAGGTTTGCCTTCCTAGACAGGCATTACCAGTTTGTAGCTCTTCCCTTCGGATTAGCTACTGCTCCAAGAATCTTTACAAAGGTTCTGGGTTCTTTTCTGGCGGTTCTAAGACCGCAAGGAATATCGGTAGCTCCGTACCTAGACGACATTCTGATACAAGCGTCAAGTTTCCAAACTGCCAAGTCTCATACAGAGTTAGTACTGGCATTTCTAAGGTCACATGGGTGGAAAGTGAACGAAGAAAAGAGTTCTCTATTGCCACTCACAAGAGTTCCCTTCTTAGGGACTCTTATAGATTCTGTAGAAATGAAAATTTACCTGACAGAGGACAGGTTAACAAAACTTCTAAATGCTTGCCGTGTCCTTCATTCCATTCCACACCCGTCAGTGGCTCAATGCATGGAGGTAATCGGCTTAATGGTAGCGGCAATGGACATAGTACCCTTTGCACGCCTGCATCTCAGACCACTGCAATTGTGCATGCTAAGTCAGTGGAATGGGGATTACTCAGATTTGTCCCCTACGCTGAATCTGGATCAAGAGACCAGAAATTCTCTTCTATGGTGGCTCTCTCGGCCACATCTGTCCAAGGGGATGCCCTTCAGCAGGCCAGATTGGACGATTGTAACAACAGACGCCAGCCTGCTAGGTTGGGGCGCTGTCTGGAATTCCCTGAAGACTCAGGGATCATGGACTCAGGAGGAGAGTCTCCTTCCCATAAATATTCTGGAATTAAGAGCAGTTTTCAATGCCCTTCTGGCTTGGCCTCAGTTAGCAACTCTGAGGTTCATCAGGTTTCAGTCGGACAACATCACGACTGTGGCTTACATCAACCATCAGGGAGGGACAAGGAGTTCCCTAGCGATGATGGAAGTCTCAAAGATAATTCACTGGGCAGAGTCTCACTCTTGCCACCTATCAGCGATCCACATCCCAGGCGTGGAGAACTGGGAGGCGGATTTTCTAAGTCGCCAGACTTTTCATCCGGGGGAGTGGGAACTTCATCCGGAGGTTTTTGCCCAAATACTTCGGCGTTGGGGCAAACCAGATCTGGATCTCATGGCGTCTCGCCAGAACGCCAAGCTTCCTTGTTACAGGTCCAGGGACCCGGGAGCGGTTCTGATAGATGCTCTAACAGCACCTTGGGCCTTCAACATGGCTTATGTGTTTCCACCCTTCCCGATGCTTCCTCGATTGATTGCCAGGATCAAACAGGAGAGAGCATCGGTGATTCTAATAGCGCCTGCGTGGCCACGCAGGACCTGGTATGCAGACCTAGTGGACATGTCGTCCTGTCCGCCATGGTCTCTACCTCCTGAGACAGGACCTTCTGGTTCAGGGTCCTTTCAAACATCCAAATCTAATTTCTCTGAGGCTGACTGCATGGAGATTGAACGCTTGATTCTATCAAAGCGTGGATTCTCGGAGTCAGTGATTGATACCTTAATACAGGCTAGGAAGCCTGTTACCAGGAAAATTTACCATAAAATATGGCGCAAATACTTGCATTGGTGCGAATCCAAGAGTTACTCATGGAGTAAGGTTAGGATTCCTAGGATATTGTCTTTTCTACAAGAAGGTTTAGAAAAGGGTTTATCCGCTAGTTCGTTAAAGGGACAGATCTCAGCTTTGTCCATTCTTTTACACAAACGTCTGTCAGAAGTCCCAGACGTTCAGGCTTTTTGTCAGGCTTTGGCCAGGATTAAGCCTGTGTTTAAAACTGTTGCTCCGCCATGGAGCTTAAACTTAGTTCTTAACGTTTTACAGGGTGTTCCGTTTGAACCCCTTCATTCCATTGATATCAAGCTGTTATCTTGGAAAGTTCTGTTTTTAATGGCTATTTCCTCGGCTCGAAGAGTCTCGGAGTTATCGGCCTTACATTGTGATTCTCCTTATCTGATTTTCCATTCAGACAAGGTAGTTCTGCGTACTAAACCTGGGTTCTTACCTAAGGTAGTCACTAACAGGAATATCAATCAAGAGATTGTTGTTCCATCATTGTGCCCTAACCCTTCCTCAAAGAAGGAACGACTTCTGCACAATCTGGACGTTGTCCGTGCCCTAAAATTTTATTTGCAGGCAACTAAAGATTTTCGACAAACTTCTTCCCTGTTTGTCGTTTATTCTGGACAGAGGAGAGGTCAAAAGGCTTCGGCTACCTCTCTCTCCTTCTGGCTTCGTAGCATAATACGTTTAGCCTATGAGACTGCTGGACAGCAGCCTCCTGAAAGAATTACAGCTCATTCCACCAGAGCTGTGGCTTCCACTTGGGCCTTTAAAAATGAGGCCTCTGTTGAACAGATTTGCAAGGCTGCGACTTGGTCTTCACTTCACACTTTTTCCAAATTTTAAAAATTTGACACTTTTGCTTCTTCGGAGGCTGTTTTTGGGAGAAAGGTTCTTCAGGCAGTGGTTCCTTCCGTGTAAAGATCCTGCCTGTCCCTCCCGTCATCCGTGTACTTTTAGCTTTGGTATTGGTATCCCATAAGTAATGGATGACCCGTGGACTGACTACACTTAACAGGAGAAAACAAAATTTATGCTTACCTGATAAATTCCTTTCTCCTGTAGTGTAGTCAGTCCACGGCCCGCCCTGTTTTTTATGGCAGGTCTAAATTTTAAATTATACTCCAGTCACCACTGCACCCTATAGTTTCTCCTTTCTCGTTTAGTTTTCGGTCGAATGACTGGGTATGACGTAGAGGGGAGGAGCTATATAGCAGCTCTGCTTGGGTGATCCTCTTGCACTTCCTGTTAGGGAGGAGTTATAATCCCATAAGTAATGGATGACCCGTGGACTGACTACACTACAGGAGAAAGGAATTTATCAGGTAAGCATAAATTTTGTTTTTTCTTTCATGAGTCACATATAGCATTTTTTTCCAGTTAACTTTTATCTAATTGGCTTTATTCTCTTGATATCCTTTTTTGAGAAGAATACCTAGGTAGGCTCAGGAGCAGCGATGCACTACTGGGAGATTGTATCCCTCTTTCTATTGGCTCTCCTGATGTGTTCAGCTAGCTCCCAGTAGTGCATTGCTGTTCCTTTAACATAGTGAATGAAGCACATGACATTTGATAATAGAAGTAAACTAGCAAGTTGCTTAAAATTGTGTGCTTTATATGAATCTTAAAAGAGAAAAATTGGGGTTTCATGTCCCTTTTTATTCATGGAATTTGCATTTCCATTTTACTTTTATTATTTCATTTGCTTCTTTCTCTTGTTATCCTTTGAAGTGTTTTTCTTTGTAAGCTCAGGAGCAGCAAAAAACCTAGGTTCTAGCTATATCTGTGTATATATATATATATATATATACAGTAAAGTAAAATTAACTGCAACATCCAGAAAATGTCCAAAGTTGAATATTTAAACTTTTAAACTTTGAAACAAAGTTCTGACTCCGGAGGGTAAACGTTCATGAACCAATAGGTTAGCAGAAAACCACATATGACCGCTCAAAAAACTGATCAAAGTAATACTGATCCAGCAGAATTCCCCCTATACACGCTCTGTGCATTAACAATAAACTGCAGCATATTTATTCACAGCTCTAGAGAACAGCAGGGTTGTACATATTTTAACCACACACAGGTATTGGGTAATAATCAGGGGGAAACCGTGTTCCCAGGAGGCACTACCGCCTCAACTCACCACCACACGGGTGCACCGATTAACCTCTCGTCTGGTGTGTGTATTCAGCGTCCCTTAGACATCAAATCCCCAGAGCTGACTTGATTCAAAATGCTGCAGCGTCTTCGGCAGAGCGTCCCACTATGCGGGAGGGGGTGTGTTCCAATCCTCTCACACCATGTGGTATCCGTGGACCAATTGAAAAGAGGGTCTGTACTGCTTGGAAAAACCTCCGTGAACTTTGGAGCTTAGAGTCCTTAGACCGTTGCTGCAGCCCAGTTAAAAGTACACAGCCAAGAAAAGGATTGTGCAGACAACGGTCAATATGGATAAAACTTCATCTTTATTGTGCAAAACATAAAAGCATTCCAGGGGTCAGCACAAGCACACAACAGCACGAATGTCCGCTAACATGTTTCGGCCCTCAGGCCGTAATCATAGCCTGAGGGCCGAAACATGTTAGCGGACATTCGTGCTGTTGTGTGCTTGTGCTGACCCCTGGAATGCTTTTATGTTTTGCACAATAAAGATGAAGTTTTATCCATATTGACCGTTGTCTGCACAATCCTTTTCTTGGCTGTGTGTGTGTATATATATATATATATATATATATATATATATATATATATATATATATATATATATATATATATATATATATATATATATATATATATATATATATATATATATATATATATATATATATATATATATATATATATATATATATATATATATATATCTCACTCTCTCCTTCCTGATAAACAGGATTGGAACTGGATTTGATTCAGTCTAGGCGGATATTCACTGTATCTAGACCCGTGCAGACCCCCTAAATTGATATAACTTCAAAACCTTATAGAGAGAGTCACAAGCCACAGTAGAGCAGCGCTATATGAGATACTGTGTAAAGTTGGGGGATTTTTGCACACGGAGTAAACCCCTATATTCTATTCCTAGTAAATGGCTTGGTATTTAGTCAGAGACCAAAAAACAGTTGCACACATGTTCAATCATCGCAAACAAATTTATTTACAAACCACAGCAATGTTCACTGGAAAGGTCATATGCATCCTATCTACACCGTAATACTACTACCACTGCAGTGGATATGGATATTACATAGAACTAAATGTAACTGTTGGGTCTAATATGTTTAATTAACAACGGTAAACCTTAGATGTTAATAAGCAGAGTACCACATAACGTGTATAAAACCATACACTTATTCATAACATTTTGACATACGACCTGATATTTAAAGGTGATATTAAGTCCTCCTCAGGCTGTGAAGTTCTTAGTATATCCTGGCCACAGCCTAGATACACCACATATATCCAATTTAGTTCGCTAGATTTACGAGGTAAAGACGTCCTCTGCAACTAGCTCGACAAAGAGTAACTTTGTAGCAAACCAGGTTTCGTTGTATTGTTAGAACCTACGATAGGTGCCGCTTGTCAGGAACTGCGGTCAGCAAATAATCCCGGGTAATTATTTCCAAAGCTTTCTTAACATGCCGGGACAACCTCCTCGGACATTCAGAGCTTGAAAAAAACTTTTTGGATCCTTCCGGATTTGCAGCGGCCGCATAGCAAAAACTGCTAACAGTCACTGGTTCGGGTATTAGCAATGAGGTTTACTTGTGAAGTCGGGACAGGTACTTCCGACATAATTACTTCTTTATGCTTCCACTAATCAAAGACGTGTCACCTTTGCTCTTAGGGACCTCGTCTAATGTGGTTTGTGACTCTCTCTATAAGGTTTTGAAGATTATATATATATATATATATATATATATATATATATATATATATATATATATATATATATATGATACCAAGAAAATGAAGCACTTTTTATAATAGAAGTTAACTGGAAAGTTGTTTAAAATTGTATGTTCTATCTAAATCATGAAATTAAAAATGTTGGGTGTCATGTCCCTTTTGCACTCATTGGTTGTTTTAATGACATCTATATAGCACCTTATTTGGTTTTCTAAATATACTTAACCTTTTAACGCCGTTAGGACATTGTATTCCGTCCAAATTTTGCTGGACTTTAGCGCCGAATACAACGTCCTAACCGCTTGGCTTTCCTGAAGCCACTGGTGCTTCCCTAATGGGATCGCGTTCTGGAGGGCGTGCCTAGCATCATAGTGACGACCCCCTGACACAACCCCATCATTGAAATCTTGTGATAATGTGCACGATTGCAAGATTTCAATTTTGTTTACATCGGAACAGTCGTTCTGATGTAGACACGTTAACCCCAGCACGATAAGGGTTAATTTGATACCTGTTAACATTAAATAAACAGATTTTAAATTATTTGCTGCATGAGTGCTCCTGTATCTTGCTACAGTTTATGTCCATATGTGTATTGTATTACTTATTGACAAACTGTAAAGTATATTGGTCAATACTGAGTGCCATATGTATTGTCTTGGAAATAAGACCGCAAAGGTACATAATGTTGATCCACATGGGTATGTTTTGTTGAAGGAGCAACAATGCTCTACTGGGATTAATCTTAACACATCTTGTGAACCAATTACATGAGACATATATGTTCAACAACCAATCAGCAGCTAGATCCCAGTGGTGCATTGCTGCTCCCAAGCCTACCTAGGCATGTTTTTCAACAAAGGATCCCAAGTGAAGAGAGTGAATTTGGTAATAGAAGTAAATTAGAAAGTTGTTTTAAATTGAATGGTTTATCTGAATCATGGAAGAAAAAAATTTGGTTTCATGTCTCTTCAAATATGTTTTACATTCAGGATACTTAGCTTTCGTTGCAGTTTAACGTGATTGTAAACTTTAATGAATTAAAGCCCAGGATCAAAAAATGATCTTAAAAACAGGGGCACTTTAATTCATTAAAGTTTACAAAGGCGCTTATTTTTTAACATACTTACCTTTTGTGTTATGGTAAACATAACGCTGATCCTCCGCCTGCATCTGGTTTCCTCCAATTGTTGCGTGGCCCACGAGCTGGACGCCAAAGGGGGCATGCAATGATTGGAGGAAGCCAGATTCGTCATCCATATGCTAAAGAAAGCAGTTCCTGTGGGCAGAGGATCGGCATTATGTTTACCATAACGCAAAGGTAAGTATTTTAAAAAATAACTGTCTTTGTAAAATGTAATAAATTAAAGTGCCCATGTTTTTAAGATTATGATTTGATCCTGGGCTTTAATTCATTAAAGTTTTTAAAATCACTTTAACAACTAGAGATTCTAAAGCACACCAAAATCATCTATTTCCAGTCTCAGCAGGTCAAGATATTTATTTTCTTCTCAAAACCCATATTGATCTTTTAATTGGTTGGAATTGAAAGCTACTTTGTTTCTGAAGGTTCTCTCTCTTCATTATTTAATTACCATAGATTGGGAGCAACCAGCTGGCAGTTTAGAGTTTATCACATTTTCCTTATTGAATTGCCTTTCAGTATATATCTCCATTACATTCCGGTTTGCAACAGAATTTCTATAACTATATCAACTGTCGGTGAGAGTCCTATACAGCAGCAGTTACAGGCAGACAGTAGGATACAGTAATAGAATTTGAATTCTGTTTGA